>NW_025228357.1:37671-38520 GCF_018294505.1 Triticum aestivum | reverse complement strand
TCATTCAAAGTATCAGGGTTTCACAAGGAAACTCGTCTGTTACAAAGGGATTTCATTTCATTGATCTTATTTGAACTCCATAGTTTTTCTGTGTTCAAAATGCACCATTCAAAGCCACATCATCAATTTTCAACCCTTTCTGACTTCATTTGTTATTTTTCATGCATTTACTGATTTTTTTAGCTATAAGACCCTGAAATTGAAAAGCACTACAAATGAACTCTGAAAAGGTTGAAAGTTGGCATGGTGTCATCATTTCACCCACATAGCATGTGCAAGAAAGTAGAGAGGCTTACGGAAAAAACTGGATGCACTTCGTGTACAAAACAGACAATCTCATTCGAAGTATCAGGGTTTCACACGGAAACTCGTCTGTTACAAAGGGATTTCATTTTTTTGAACTTATTTGAACTACTAGTTTTTCTGTTTTCAAAATGCACCATTCAAAGCCACATCATTGATTTTCAACCCTTTCTGACTTCATTATTTATTTTTCATGCATTTATTGATTTTTTTGAGCTATAAGACCCTGAAATTGAAAAAAGCACTACAAATGAACTCTGAAAAGGTTGAAAGTTGGCATGTTGTCATCATTTCACGCACATAGCATGTGCAAGAAAGTAGAGAGGCTTACGGTAAAAACTGGATGCACTTCGTGTACAAAACGGACAATCTCATTCGAAGTATCAGGGTTTCACACGGAAACTCGTCTGTTACAAAGGGATTTCATTTTCTTGATCTTATTTGAACTCCATAGTTTTTCTGTGTTCAAAATGCACCATTCAAAGCCACATCATCAATTTTCAACCCTTTCTGACTTCATTTGTTATTTTTCATGCATTTACTGAT
>NW_025228357.1:36789-37661 GCF_018294505.1 Triticum aestivum | reverse complement strand
ATTTCACCCACATAGCATGTGCAAGAAAGTAGAGAGGCTTACGGCAAAAACTGGATGCACTTCGTGTACAAAACGGACAATCTCATTCAAAGTATCAGGGTTTCACACGGAAACTCGTCTGTTACAAAGGGATTTCATTTTATTGATCTTATTTGAACTCCATAGTTTTTCTGTGTTCAAAATGCACCATTCAAAGCCACATCATCAATTTTCAACCCTTTCTGACTTCATTTGTTATTTTTCATGCATTTACTGATTTTTTAGCTATAAGACCATGAAATTGAAAAGCACTACAAATGAACTCTGAAAAGGTTGAAAGTTGGCATGGTGTCATCATTTCACCCACATAGCATGTGCAAGAAAATAGAGAGGAAACTTGTCTGTTACAAAGGGATTTCATTTTCTTGAACTTATTTGAACTCCATAGTTTTTCTATGTTCAAAATGCACCATTCAAAGCCACATCATCAATTTTCAACCCTTTCTGACTTCTTTTGTTATTTTTCCTACAATTACTGATTTTTTTGAGCTATAAGACCCTGAAATTGAGAAGCACTACAAATGAACTCTGAAAAGGTTGAAAGTTTGCATGGTGTCATCATTTCACCCACATAGCATGTGCAAGAAAGTAGAGAGGCTTAAGGCAAAAACTGGATGCACTTCGTGTACAAAACAGACAATCTCATTCGAAGTATCAGGGTTTCATACGGAAACTCGTCTGTTACAAAGGGATTTCATTTTCTTGAACTTATTTGAACTCCATAGTTTTTCTGTGTTCAAAATGCACCATTCAAAGGCACATCATCAATTTTCAACCCTTTCTGACTTCATTTGTTATTTTTCATGCATTTACTTGATTTGTTTGAGCTATAA
>NW_025228357.1:35112-35770 GCF_018294505.1 Triticum aestivum | reverse complement strand
AAATGAACTCTGAAAAGGTTGAAAGTTGGCATGGTGTCATCATTTCACCCACTTAGCATGTGCAAGAAAGTATAGAGGCTTACGGCAAAAACTGGATGCACTTCGTGTACAAAACGGACAATCTCATTCGAAGTATCAGGGTTTCACACGGAAACTCGTCTGTTACAAAGGGATTTCATTTTATTGATCTTATTTGAACTCCATAGTTTTTCTGTGTTCAAAATGCACCATTCAAAGCCACATCATCAATTTTCAACCCTTTTTGACGGCATTTGTTATTTTTCATGCATTTACTGATTTTTTAGCTATAAGACCCTGAAATTGAAAAGCACTACAAATGAACTCTGAAAAGGTTGAAAGTTGGCATGGTGTCATCATTTCACCCACATAGCATGTGCAAGAAAATAGAGAGGAAACTTGTCTGTTACAAAGGGATTTCATTTTCTTGAACTTATTTGAACTCCATAGTTTTTCTATGTTCAAAATGCACCATTCAAAGCCACATCATCAATTTTCAACCCTTTCTGACTTCATTTGTTATTTTTCCTACATTTACTGATTTTTTTGAGCTATAAGACCCTGAAATTGAGAAGCACTACAAATGAACTCTGAAAAGGTTGAAAGTTTGCATCGTGTCATCATTTCACCCACATAGCAT
>NW_025228357.1:32552-35102 GCF_018294505.1 Triticum aestivum | reverse complement strand
GAAAGTTTGCATGGTGTCATCATTTCACCCACATAGCATGTGCAAGAAAGTAGAGAGGCTTAAGGCAAAAACTGGATGCACTTCGTGTACAAAACAGACAATCTCATTCGAAGTATCAGGGTTTCATACGGAAACTCGTCTGTTACAAAGGGATTTCATTTTCTTGAACTTATTTGAACTCCATAGTTTTTCTGTGTTCAAAATGCACCATTCAAAGGCACATCATCAATTTTCAACCCTTTCTGACTTCATTTGTTATTTTTCATGCATTTACTTGATTTGTTTGAGCTATAAAACCCTGAAATTGAAAAGCACTACAAATCAACTCTGAAAAGGTTGAAAGTTTGCATGGTGTCATCATTTCACCCACATAGCATGTGCAAGAAAGTAGAGAGGCTGACGGCAAAAACTGGATGCACTTCGTGTACAAAACGGACAATCTCATTCGAAGTATCAGGGTTTCACACGGAAACTCGTCTGTTACAAAAGGATTTCATTTTCTTGAACTTATTTGAACTCCTAGTTTTTCTGTTCTCAAAATGCACCATTCAAAGCCACATCATTGATTTTCAACCCTTTCTGACTTCATTAGTTATTTTTCATGCATTTACTGATTTTTTTTGAGCTATAAGACCCTGAAATTGAAAAAAGCACTACAAATGAACTCTGAAAAGGTTGAAAGTTGGCATGGTGTCATAATTTCACCCACATAGCATGTGCAAGAAAGTAGAGAGGCTTACGGCAAAAACTGGATGCACTTCGTGTACAAAACGGACAATCTCATTCAAAGTATCAGGGTTTCACACGGAAACTCGTCTGTTACAAAGGGATTTCATTTTATTGATCTTATTTGAACTCCATAGTTTTTCTGTGTTCAAAATGCACCATTCAAAGCCACATCATCAATTTTCAACCCTTTCTGACTTCATTTGTTATTTTTCATGCATTTACTGATTTTTTAGCTATAAGACCCTGAAATTGAAAAGCACTACAAATGAACTCTGAAAAGGTTGAAAGTTGGCATGGTGTCATCATTTCACCCACTTAGCATGTGCAAGAAAGTATAGAGGCTTACGGCAAAAACTGGATGCACTTCGTGTACAAAACAGACAATCTCATTCGAAGTATCAGGGTTTCACACGGAAACCTGTCTGTTACAAAGGGATTTCATTTTCTTGAACTTATTTGAACTACTAGTTTTTCTGTTTTCAAAATGCACCATTCAAAGCCACATCATTGATTTTCAACCCTTTCTGACTTCATTATTTATTTTGCATGCATTTATTGATTTTTTTGAGCTATAAGACCCTGAAATTGAAAAAAGCACTACAAATGAACTCTGAAAAGGTTGAAAGTTGGCATGTTGTCATCATTTCACCCACATAGCATGTGCAAGAAAGTAGAGAGGCTTACGGTAAAAACTGGATACACTTCGTGTACAAAACGGACAATCTCATTCGAAGTATCAGGGTTTCAGACGGAAACTCGTCTGTTACAAAGGCATTTCATTTTCTTGATCTTATTTGAACTCCATAGTTTTTCTGTGTTCAAAATGCACCATTCAAAGCCACATCATCAATTTTCAACCCTTTCTGACTTCATTTGTTATTTTTCATGCATTTACTGATATTTTTAGCTATAAGACCCTGAAATTGAAAAGAACTACAAATGAACACTGAAAAGGTTGAAAGTTGGCATGGTGTCATCATTTCACCCACTTAGCATGTGCAAGAAAGTATAGAGGCTTACGGCAAAAACTGGATGCACTTCGTGTACAAAACGGACAATCTCATTCGAAGTATCAGGGTTTCACACGGAAACTCGTCTGTTACAAAGGGATTTCATTTTATTGATCTTATTTGAACTCCATAGTTTTTCTGTGTTCAAAATGCACCATTCAAAGCCACATCATCAATTTTCAACCCTTTTTGACTGCATTTGTTATTTTTCATGCATTTACTGATTTTTTAGCTATAAGACCCTGAAATTGAAAAGCACTACAAATGAACTCTGAAAAGGTTGAAAGTTGGCATGGTGTCATCATTTCACCCACATAGCATGTGCAAGAAAATAGAGAGGAAACTTGTCTGTTACAAAGGGATTTAATTTTCTTGAACTTATTTGAACTCCATAGTTTTTCTATGTTCAAAATGCACCATTCAAAGGCACATCATCAATTTTCAACCCTTTCTGACTTCATTTGTTATTTTTCATGCATTTACTTGATTTGTTTGAGCTATAAGACCCTGAAATTGAAAAGCACTACAAATGAACTCTGAAAAGGTTGAAAGTTTGCATGGTGTCATCATTTCACCCACATAGCATCTGCAAGAAAGTAGAGAGGCTGACGGCAAAAACTGGATGCACTTCGTGTACAAAACGGACAATCTCATTCGAAGTATCAGGGTTTCACACGGAAACTCGTCTGTTACAAAAGGATTTCATTTTCTTGAACTTATTTGAACTCCTAGTTTTTCTGTTCTCAAAATGCACCATTCAAAGCCACATCATCGATTTTCAACCCTTTCTGACTTCATTTGTTATTTTTCA
>NW_025228357.1:26188-27467 GCF_018294505.1 Triticum aestivum | reverse complement strand
CTGATTTTTTTTAGCTATAAGACCCTGAAATTGAAAAAAGCACTACAAATGAGCTCTGAAAAGGTTGAAAGTTGGCATGGTGTCATCATTTCACCCACATAGCATGTGCAAGAAAGTAGAGAGGCTTACGGCAAAAACTGGATGCACTTCGTGTACAAAACGGACAATCTCATTCAAAGTATCAGGGTTTCACACGGAAACTCATCTGTTACAAAGGGATTTCATTTCATTGATCTTATTTGAACTCCTAGTTTTTCTGTTCTCAAAATGCACCATTCAAAGCCACATCATCGATTTTCAACCCTTTCTGACTTCATTTGTTATTTTTCATGCATTTACTGAGTTTTTTGAGCTATAAGACCCTGAAATTGAAAAGCACTACAAATGAACTCTGAAAAGGTTGAAAGTTGGCATGGTGTCATCATTTCACCCACATAGCATGTGCAAGAAAATAGAGAGGAAACTTGTCTGTTACAAAGGGATTTCATTTTCTTGAACTTATTTGAACTCCATAGTTTTTCTATGTTCAAAATGCACCATTCAAAGCCACATCATCAATTTTCAACCCTTTCTGACTTCATTTGTTATTTTTCCTACATTTACTGATTTTTTTGAGCTATAAGACTCTGAAATTGAGAAGCACTACAAATGAACTCTGAAAAGGTTGAAAGTTTGCATGGTGTCATCATTTGACCCACATAGCATGTGCAAGAAAGTAGAGAGGCTTAAGGCAAAAACTGGATGCACTTCGTGTACAAAACGGACAATCTCATTCGAAGTATCAGGGTTTCATACGGAAACTCGTGTGTTACAAAGGGATTTCATTTTCTTGAACTTATTTGAACTCCATAGTTTTTCTGTGTTCAAAATGCACCAATCAAAGGCACATCATCAATTTTCAACCCTTTCTGACTTCATTTGTTATTTTTCATGCATTTACTTGATTTGTTTGAGCTATAAGACCCTGAAATTGAAAAGCACTACAAATGAACTTTGAAAAGGTTGAAAGTTTGCATGGTGTCATCATTTCACCCACATAGCATGTGCAAGAAAGTAGAGAGGCTTACGGCAAAAACTGGATGCACTTTGTGTACAAAACGGACAATCTCATTCGAAGTATCAGGGTTTCACACGGAAACTCGTCTGTTACAAAAGGATTTCATTTTCTTGAACTTATTTGAACTCCTAGTTTTTCTGTTCTCAAAATGCACCATTCAAAGCCACATCATCGATTTTCAACCCTTTCTGACTTCATTTGTTATTTTTCATGCATTTACTG
>NW_025228357.1:25187-26100 GCF_018294505.1 Triticum aestivum | reverse complement strand
AAAAGGTTGAAAGTTGGCATGGTGTCATCATTTCACCCACATAGCATGTGCAAGAAAGTAGAGAGGCTTACGGCAAAAACTGGATGCACTTCGTGTACAAAACGGACAATCTCATTCAAAGTATCAGGGTTTCACACGGAAACTCGTCTGTTACAAAGGGATTTCATTTCATTGAACTTATTTGAACTCCATAGTTTTTCTGTGTTCAAAATGCACCATTCAAAGCCACATCATCAATTTTCAACCCTTTCTGACTTCATTTGTTATTTTTCATGCATTTACTGATTTTTTTAGCTATATGACCCTGAAATTGAAAAGCACTATAATGAACTCTGAAAAGGTTGAAAGTTGGCATGGTGTCATCATTTCACCCACATAGCATGTGCAAGAAAGTAGAGAGGCTTACGGAAAAAACTGGATGCACTTCGTGTACAAAACAGACAATCTCATTCGAAGTATCAGGGTTTCACACGGAAACTCGTCTGTTACAAAGGGATTTCATTTTCTTGAACTTATTTGAACTACTAGTTTTTCTGTTTTCAAAATGCACCATTCAAAGCCACATCATTGATTTTCAACCCTTTCTGACTTCATTATTTATTTTTCATGCATTTATTGATTTTTTTGAGCTATAAGACCCTGAAATTGAAAAAAGCACTACAAATGAACTCTGAAAAGGTTGAAAGTTGGCATGTTGTCATCATTTCACCCACATAGCATGTGCAAGAAAGTAGAGAGGCTTACGGTAAAAACTGGATGCACTTCGTGTACAAAACGGACAATCTCATTCGAAGTATCAGGGTTTCACACGGAAACTCGTCTGTTACAAAGGGATTTCATTTTTTGATCTTATTTGAACTCCATAGTTTTTCTGTGTTCAAAATGCACCATTCAAAGCCACATCATCAATTTT
>NW_025228357.1:23689-24823 GCF_018294505.1 Triticum aestivum | reverse complement strand
GGGATTTCATTTTCTTGATCTTATTTGAACTCCATAGTTTTTCTGTGTTCAAAATGCACCATTCAAAGCCACATCATCAATTTTCAACCCTTTCTGACTTCATTTGTTATTTTTCATGCATTTACTGATATTTTTAGCTATAAGACCCTGAAATTGAAAAGCACTACAAATGAACTCTGAAAAGGTTGAAAGTTGGCATGGTGTCATCATTTCACCCACTTAGCATGTGCAAGAAAGTATAGAGGCTTACGGCAAAAACTGGATGCACTTCGTGTACAAAACGGACAATCTCATTCGAAGTATCAGGGCTTCACACGGAAACTCGTCTGTTACAAAGGGATTTCATTTTCTTGAACTTATTTGAACTCCTAGTTTTTCTGTTCTCAAAATGCACCATTCAAAGCCACATCATCGATTTTCAACCCTTTCTGACTTCATTTGTTATTTTTCATACATTTACTGAGTTTTTTGAGCTATAAGACCCTGAAATTGAAAAGCACTACAAATGAACTCTGAAAAGGTTGAAAGTTGGCATGGTGTCATCATTTCACCCACATAGCATGTGCAAGAAAATAGAGAGGACACTTGTCTGTTACAAAGGGATTTCATTTTGTTGAACTTATTTGAACTCCATAGTTTTTCTATGTTCAAAATGCACCATTCAAAGCCACATCATCAATTTTCAACCCTTTCTGACTTCATTTGTTATTTTTCATGCATTTACTTGATTTGTTTGAGCTATAAGACCCTGAAATTGAAAAGCACTACAAATGAACTCTGAAAAGGTTGAAAGTTTGCATGGTGTCATCATTTCACCCACATAGCATGTGCAAGAAAGTAGAGAGGCTTACGGCAAAAACTGGATGCACTTCGTGTACAAAACGGACAATCTCATTCGAAGTATCAGGGTTTCACACGGAAACTCGTCTGTTACAAAAGGATTTCATTTTCTTGAACTTGTTTGAACTCCTAGTTTTTCTGTTCTCACAATGCACCATTCAAAGCCACATCATCGATTTTCAACCCTTTTTGACTTCATTTGTTATTTTTCATGCATTTACTGATTTTTTTTGAGCTATAAGACCCTGAAATTGAAAAAAGCACTACAAATGAGCTCTGAAAAGGTTGAAAGTT
>NW_025228357.1:22781-23615 GCF_018294505.1 Triticum aestivum | reverse complement strand
ACAAATGAACTCTGAAATGGTTGAAAGTTGGCATGGTGTCATCATTTCACCCACATAGCATGTGCAAGAAAGTAGAGAGGCTTACGGGAAAAACTGGATGCACTTCGTGTACAAGAAGGACAATCTCATTCGAAGTATCAGGGTTTCACACAGAAACTCGTCTGTTACAAAGGGATTTCATTTTATTGATCTTATTTGAACTCCATAGTTTTTCTGTGTTCAAAATGCACCATTCAAAGCCACATCATCAATTTTCAACCCTTTCTGACTTCATTTGTGATTTTTCATGCATTTACTGATTTTTTGAGCTATAAGACCCTGAAATTGAAAAAAGCACTACAAATGAACTCTAAAAAGGTTGAAAGTTTGCATGGTGTCATCATTTCACCCACATAGCATGTGCAAGAAAGTAGAGAGGCTTAAGGCAAAAACTGGATGCACTTCGTGTACAAAACAGACAATCTCATTCAAAGTATCAGGGTTTCACACGGAAACTCGTCTGTTACAAACGGATTTCATTTTCTTGAACTTATTTGAACTCCTAGTTTTTCTGTTTTCAAAATGCACCATTCAAAGCCACATCATCAATTTTCAACCCTTTCTGGCTTCATTAGTTATTTTTCATGCATTTACTGATTTTTTTGAGCTATAAGACCCTGAAATTGAAAAAAGCACTACAAATGAACTCTGAAAAGGTTGAAAGTTGGCATGGTGTCATCATTTGACCCACATAGCATGTGCAAGAAAGTAGAGAGGCTTACGGCAAAAACTGGATGCACTTCGTGTACAAAACGGACAATCTCATTCGAAGTATCAGGGTTTCACACGGAAACT
>NW_025228357.1:20034-20711 GCF_018294505.1 Triticum aestivum | reverse complement strand
CATTCGAAGTATCAGGGCTTCACACGGAAACTCGTCTGTTACAAAGGGATTTCATTTTCTTGAACTTATTTGAACTCCTAGTTTTTCTGTTCTCAAAATGCACCATTCAAAGCCACATCATCGATTTTCAACCCTTTCTGACTTCATTTGTTATTTTTCATGCATTTACTGAGTTTTTTGAGCTATAAGACCCTGAAATTGAAAAGCACTACAAATGAACTCTGAAAAGGTTGAAAGTTGGCATGGTGTCATCATTTCACCCACATAGCATGTGCAAGAAAATAGAGAGGAAACTTGTCTGTTACAAAGGGATTTCATTTTCTTGAACTTATTTGAACTCCATAGTTTTTCTATGTTCAAAATGCACCATTCAAAGCCACATCATCAATTTTCAACCCTTTCTGACTTCATTTGTTATTTTTCCTACATTTACTGATTTTTTTTGAGCTATAAGACCCTGAAATTGAGAAGCACTACAAATGAACTCTGAAAAGGTTGAAAGTTTGCATGGTGTCATCATTTCACCCACATAGCATGTGCAAGAAAGTAGAGAGGCTTAAGGCAAAAACTAGATGCACTTCGTGTACAAAACGGACAATCTCATTCGACGTATCAGGGTTTCATACGGAAACTCGTCTGTTACAAAGGGATTTCATTTTCTTGAACTTATTTGAACT
>NW_025228357.1:19147-19772 GCF_018294505.1 Triticum aestivum | reverse complement strand
CACACGGAAACTCGTCTGTTACAAAGGGATTTCATTTTATTGATCTTATTTGAACGTCATAGTTTTTCTGTGTTCAAAATGCACCATTCAAAGCCACATCATCAATTTTCAACCCTTTCTGACTTCATTTGTTATTTTTCATGCATTTACTGATTTTTTGAGCTATAAGACCCTGAAATTGTAAAGCACTACAAATGAACTCTGAAAAGGTTGAAAGTTTGCATGGTGTCATCATTTCACCCACATAGCATGTGCAAGAAAGTAGAGAGGCTTACGGCAAAAACTGGATGCACTTCGTGTACAAAACGGACAATCTCATTCGAAGTATCATGGTTTCACATGGAAACTCGTCTGTTACAAAGGGATTTCATTTTCTTGAACTTATTTGAACTCCTAGTTTTTCTGTTTTCAAAATGCACCATTCAAAGCCACATCATCGATTTTCAACCCTTTCTGACTTCTTGTTATTTTTCATGCATTTACTGATTTTTTTGAGCTATAAGACCCTGAAATTGAAAAAAGCACTACAAATGAACTCTGAAAAGGTTGAAAGTTGGCATGGTGTCATCATTTCACCCACATAGCATGTGCAAGAAAGTAGAGAGGCTTACGGCAAAAACTGGAT
>NW_025228357.1:12003-12774 GCF_018294505.1 Triticum aestivum | reverse complement strand
TTCATTTTCTTGAACTTATTTGAACTCCATAGTTTTTCTGTGTTCAAAATGCACCATTCAAAGGCACATCATCAATTTTCAACCCTTTCTGACTTCATTTGTTATTTTTCATGCATTTACTGATTTTTTGAGCTATAAGACCCTGAAATTGAAAAAGCACTACAAATGAACTCTGAAAAGGTTGAAAGTTGGCTTGGTGTCATCATTTCACCCACATAGCATGTGCAAGAAAGTAGAGAGGCTTACGGCAAAAACTGGATGCACTTCGTGTACAAAACGGACAATCTCGTTCAAAGTATCAGGGTTTCACACGGAAACTCGTCTGTTACAAAGGGATTTCATTTTATTGATCTTATTTGAACTCCATAGTTTTTCTGTGTTCAAAATGCACAGTTCAAAGCCACATTATCAATTTTCAACCCTTTCTCACTTCATTTGTTATTTTTCATGCATTTACTGATTTTTTTAGCTATAAGACCCTGAAATTGAAAAGCACTACAAATGAACTCTGAAAAGGTTGAAAGTTGGCATGGTGTCATCATTTCACCCACATAGCATGTGCAAGAAAGTAGAGAGGCTTACGGAAAAAACTGGATACACTTTGTGTACAAAACAGACAATCTCATTCGAAGTATCAGGGTTTCACACGGAAACTCGTCTATTACAAAGGGACTTCATTTTCTTGATCTTATTTGAACTCCATAGTTTTTCTGTGTTCAAAATGCACCATTCAAAGCCACATCATCAATTTTCAACCCTTTCTGACTTCAT
>NW_025228357.1:11256-11787 GCF_018294505.1 Triticum aestivum | reverse complement strand
AAACTCGTCTGTTACAAAGGGATTTCATTTTCTTGAACTTATTTGAACTCCTAGTTTTTCTGTTCTCAAAATGCACCATTCAAAGCCACATCATCGATTTTCAACCCTTTCTGACTTCATTTGTTATTTTTCATGCATTTACTGAGTTTTTTGAGCTATAAGACCCTGAAATTGAAAAGCACTACAAATGGACTCTGAAAAGGTTGAAAGTTGGCATGGTGTCATCATTTCACCCACATAGCATGTGCAAGAAAATAGAGAGGAAACTTGTCTGTTACAAAGGGATTTCATTTTCTTGAACTTATTTGAACTCCATAGTTTTTCTATGTTCAAAATGCACCATTCAAAGCCACATCATCAGTTTTCAACCCTTTCTGACTTCATTTGTTATTTTTCCTACATTTACTGATTTTTTTGAGCTATAAGACCCTGAAATTGAGAAGCACTACAAATGAACTCTGAAAAGGTTGAAAGTTTGCATGGTGTCATCATTTCACCCACATAGCATGTGCAAGAAAGTAGAGAGGCTTA
>NW_025228357.1:10450-11179 GCF_018294505.1 Triticum aestivum | reverse complement strand
ACGGAAAGTCGTCTGTTACAAAGGGATTTCATTTTCTTGAACTTATTTGAACTCCATAGTTTTTCTGTGTTCAAAATGCACCATTCAAAGGCACATCATCAGTTTTCAACCCTTTCTGACTTCATTTGTTATTTTTCATGCATTTACTTGATTTGTTTGAGCTATAAGACCCTGAAATTGAAAAGCACTACAAATGAACTCTGAAAAGGTTGAAAGTTTGCATGGTGTCATCATTTCACCCACATAGCATGTGCAAGAAAGTAGAGAGGCTTACGGCAAAAACTGGATGCACTTTGTGTACAAAACGGACAATCTCATTCGAAGTATCAGGGTTTCACACGGAAACTCGTGTGTTACAAAAGGATTTCTTTTTCTTGAACTTATTTGAACTCCTAGTTTTTCTGTTCTCAAAATGCACCATTCAAAGCCACATCATCGATTTTCAACCCTTTCTGACTTCATTTGTTATTTTTCATGCATTTACTGATTTTTTTTGAGCTATAAGACCCTGAAATTGAAAAAAGCACTACAAATGAGCTCTGAAAAGGTTGAAAGTTGGCATGGTGTCATCATTTCACCCACATAGCATGTGCAAGAAAGTAGAGAGGCTTACGGCAAAAAGTGGATGCACTTCGTGTACAAAACGGACAATCTCATTCAAAGTATCAGGGTTTCACACGGAAACTCGTCTGTTACAAAGGGATTTCATTTTATTGATCTTATTTGAAC
>NW_025228357.1:9068-10440 GCF_018294505.1 Triticum aestivum | reverse complement strand
CTTACGGCAAAAACTGGATGCACTTCGTGTACAAAACGGACAATCTCATTCAAAGTATCAGGGTTTCACACGGAAACTCGTCTGTTACAAAGGGATTTCATTTTATTGATCTTATTTGAACTCCATAGTTTTTCTGTGTTCAAAATGCACCATTCAAAGCCACATCATCAATTTTCAACCCTTTCTGACTTCATTTGTTATTTTTCATGCATTTACTGATTTTTTAGCTATAAGACCCTGAAATTGAAAAGCACTACAAATGAACTCTGAAAAGGTTGAAAGTTGGCATGGTGTCATCATTTGACCCACATAGCATGTGCAACAAAGTAGAGAGGCTTACGGCAAAAACGGGATCCACTTCGTGTACAAAACGGACAATCTCATTCGAAGTATCAGGGTTTCACACGGAAACTCGTCTGTTACAAAGGGATTTCATTTTCTTGAACTTATTTGAACTCCTAGTTTTTCTGTTCTCAAAATGCACCATTCAAAGCCACATCATCGATTTTCAACCCTTTCTTACTTCATTTCTTATTTTTCATGCATTTACTGAGTTTTTGGAGCTATAAGACCCTGAAATTGAAAAGCACTACAAATGAACTCTGAAAAGGTTGAAAGTTGGCATGGTGTCATCATTTCACCCACATAGCATGTGCAAGAAAATAGAGAGGAAACTCGTGTGTTACAAAGGGATTTCATTTTCTTGAACTTATTTGAACTCCATAGTTTTTCTATGTTCAAAATGCACCATTCAAAGCCACATCAGCAATTTTCAACCCTTTCTGACTTCATTTGTTATTTTTCCTACATTTACTGAATTTTTTGAGCTATAAGACCCTGAAATTGAGAAGCACTACAAATGAACTCTGAAAAGGTTGAAAGTTTGCATGGTGTCATCATTTGACCCACATAGCATGTGCAAGAAAGTAGAGAGGCTTAAGGCAAAAACTGGATGCACTTCGTGTACAAAACGGACAATCTCATTCGAAGTATCAGGGTTTCATACGGAAACTCGTCTGTTACAAAGGGATTTCATTTTCTTGAACTTATTTGAACTCCATAGTTTTTCTGTGTTCAAAATGCACCATTCAAAGGCACATCATCAATTTTCAACCCTTTCGGACTTCATTTGTTATTTTTCATGCATTTACTTGATTTGTTTGAGCTATAAGACCCTGAAATTGAAAAGCACTACAAATGAACTCTGAAAAGGTTGAAAGTATGCATGGTGTCATCATTTCACCCACATAGCATGTGCAAGAAAGTAGAGAGGCTTACGGCAAAAACTGGATGCACTTCGTGTACAAAACGGACAATCTCATTCGAAGTATCAGGGTTTCACACGGAAACTCGTCTGTTACAAAAGGATTTC
>NW_025228357.1:0-852 GCF_018294505.1 Triticum aestivum | reverse complement strand
AAACGGACAGGCTCTTTCGAGGTATGAGGGTTTCATACCCAAACTCGTCGGTTACAAAGGGATTTCATTTTTTGAACTTATTTGAACTCCAGACTTTTTCTATGTTCAAAATGCACCATTCAAAGCCACATCATCAATTTTCAACCCTTTCTGACTTCATTTGTTATTTTTCATGCATTTACTGATTATTTTGAGCTATAAGACCCTGAAATTGAAAAGCATTTCAAATGAACTCTGAAAAGGATGAAAGTTGGCATGCTATCATCTTTTCACCCACATAGCATGTGCAAGAAAGTAGAGAGGGTTACGGCAAAAATTGGATGCACTTCGTGTACAAAACGGACAGTCTCTTTCGAAGTATCAGGGTTTCATACGGAAACTCGTCTATTACAAAAGGATTTCATTTTTTGAACTTATTTGAACTCCAGACTTTTTCTGTGTTCAAAATGCACTATTTGAAGCCACATCATCAATTTTCAACCCTTTCTAACATCATTTGTTATTTTTCATGCATTTACTGCTTATTTTGAGCTATAAGACCCTGAAATTGAAAAGCATTTCAAATGAACTCTGAAAAGGTTGAAAGGTTGCATGGTATCATCATTTCACCCACATAGCATGTGCAAGAAAGTAGAGAGGGTTACGGCAAAAATTGGATGCACTTCGTGTACAAAACGGACAGTCTCTTTCGAAGTATTAGGGTTTCATACGGAAACTCGTCGGTTACAAAGGGATTTCATTTTTTGAACTTATTTGAACTCCAGACTTTTTCTATGTTCAAAATGCACCATTCAAAGCCACATCATCAATTTTCAACCCTTTCTGACTTCATTTGTTACTTTTCATGCATTT
>NW_025228356.1:68114-69579 GCF_018294505.1 Triticum aestivum | reverse complement strand
AACTAGCTGTATAAGGTAGTTCAATTAATTTTACAATAGAGTTGAACTAGCTCTATAGCCTAGTACAAATAATTTTACACTAGATTTGAACTAGCTCTATAAGCTAGTTCCAATAATTTTACACTAGAGTTGAACTAGCTGTATAAGCTAGTTCAAATAATTTTACACTAGAGTTGAACTAGCTCTATAGCCTACTACAAATAATTTTACATGGGAGTTGAACTAGCTCTATAAACTAGTTCAAATAATTTTACACTGGAGTTGAACTAGCTCTATAAGCTAGTTCAGATAATTTTACACTAGAGTTGAACTAGCTCTATAGCCTAGTACAAATAATTTTACACTAGAGTTGAACTAGCTCTAGAAGCTAGTACAAATAATTTTAGACTAGAGTTGAACTAGCTCTAGAAGCTTGTACAAATAATTTTACACTAGAGTTGAACTAGCTCTATAAGCTAGTTCAAATAATTTTACACTAGAGTTGAACTAGCTCTATAAGCTTGTACACATAATTTTACACTAGAGTTGAACTAGCTCTATAGCCTAGTTCAAATAATTTTACACTAGAGTTGAACTAGCTCTATAAGCTTGTACAAATATTTTTACACTAGAGTTGAACTAGCTCTATTAGCTCGTTGAAAAAATTTTAGACTAGAGTTTAACTAGCTCTATAGCCTAGTATAAATAATTTTACACTAGAGTTGAACTAGCTCTATAAGTTTGTACAAATAATTTTACAATAGAGTTGAACTAGCTCTATAGCCTAGTACAAATAATTTTACACCAGAGTTGAGCTAGCTGTATAAGCTAGTTCATATAATTTTACACTAGAGTTGAACTAGCTCTATAAGCTAGTTCAAATAATTTTACACTAGAGTTGAACTAGCTCTATAGCCTAGTACAAATAATTTTACACTGGAGTAGAACTAGCTCCATAAGCTTGTACAAATAATTTTAGACTAGAGTTGAACTAGCTCTATAAGCTAGTTCAATAAATTTTACACTAGAGTTGAACTAGCTCTATAAGCTAGTTCAAATAATTTTACACTAGAGTTGAACTAGCACTATAAGTTCAAATAATTTTACACTAGAGTTGAACTAGCTCTCTAGCCTAGTACAAATAATTTTACACTAGATTTGAACTAGCTCTATAAGCTAGTTCCAATAATTTTACACTAGAGTTGAACTAGCTGTATAAGCTAGTTCAAATAATTTTACACTAGAGTTGAACTAGCTCTATAGCCTACTACAAATAATTTTACATGGGAGTTGAACTAGCTCTATAAACTAGTTCAAATAATTTTACACTGGAGTTGAACTAGCTCTATAAGCTAGTTCAGATAATTTTACACTAGAGTTGAACTAGCTCTATAGCCTAGTACAAATAATTTTACACTAGAGTTGAACTAGCTCTAGAAGCTAGTACAAATAATTTTAGACTAGAGTTGAACTAGCTCTATAAGCT
>NW_025228356.1:60956-62793 GCF_018294505.1 Triticum aestivum | reverse complement strand
CTAGTACAAATAATTTTACACTAGAGTTGAACTAGCTCTATAGCCTAGTACAAATAATTTTACACTAGAGTTGACTAGCTCTATAGTCTAGTACAAATAATTTTACACTAGAGTTGAACTAGCTCTATAAGCTAGTTCAAATAATTTTACACTAGAGTTGAACTAGCTCTATAGCCTAGTACAAATAATTTTACACTAGAGTTGAACTAGCTCTATAAGCTAGTTCAAATAATTTTACACTAGAATTGAACAAGTTCTATAAGCTAGTTCAAATACTTTTACACTTGAGTTGAACTAGCTCTATAAGCTAGTTCAAATACTTTTACACTTGAGTTGAACTAGCTCTATAAGCTTGTACAAATAATTTTACAGTAGAGTTGAACTAGCTCTATAAGCTAGTTCAAATAATTTTACACTAGAGTTGAACTAGCTCTATAGCATAGTACAAATAATTTTACACTAGAGTTGAACTAGCTTTATAAGCTTGTACAAATAATTTTACACTAGAGTTGACTAGCTCTATAGTCTAGTACAAATAATTTTACACTAGAGTTGAACTAGCTCTATAAGCTAGTTCAAATAATTTTACACTAGAGTTGAACTAGCTCTATAGCCTAGTACATATAATTTTACACTAGAGTTGAACTAGCTCTATAAGCTAGTTCAAATAATTTTACACTAGAATTGAACAAGTTCTACAAGCTAGTTCAAATACTTTTACACTTGAGTTGAACTAGCTCTATAAGCTAGTTCAAATAATTTTACACTAGAATTGAACAAGTTCTACAAGCTAGTTCAAATACTTTTACACTTGAGTTGAACTAGCTCTATAAGCTTGTACAAATAATTTTACAGTATAGTTGAACTAGATCTATAAGCTAGGTCAAATAATTTTACACTAGAGTTGAAGTAGCTCTATACCCTAGTACAAATGATTTTACACTAGAGTTGAACTAGCTCTATAGCCTAGTACAAATAATTTTACACTAGAGTTGACTACCTTTATAGTCTAGTACAAATAATTTTACACTAGAGTTGAACTAGCTCTATAAGCTAGTTCAAATAATTTTACACTAGAGTTGAACTAGCTTTATAGCCTAGTACAAATAATTTTACACTAGAGTTGAACTAGCTCTATAAGCTAGTTCAAATAATTTTACACTAGAGTTGAACTAGCTCTATAAGCTAGTTCAAATAAATTTACACTAGAGTTGAACTAGCTCTATAACCTAGTTCAAATAATTTTACACTAGAGATGAACTAGCTCTATAAGCTTGTACAAATAATTTTACACTAGAGTTGAACTAGCTCTATAGCCTAGTACAAATAATTTTACACTAGAGTTGAACTAGCTCTATAAGCTAGTTCAAATAATTTTACACTAGAATTGAACAAGTTCTACAAGCTAGTTCAAATACTTTTACACTTGAGTTCAACTAGCTCTATAAGCGTGTACAAATAATTTTATAGTATAGTTGAACTAGATCTATAAGCTAGGTCAAATAATTTTACACTAGAGTTGAACTAGCTCCATAGCCTAGTACAAATAATTTTACACTAGAGTTGAACTAGCTCTATAGCCTAGTACAAATAATTTTACACTAGAGTTGACTAGCTTTATAGTCTAGTACAAATAATTTTACACTAGAGTTGAACTAGCTCTATAAGCTAGTTCAAATAATTTTACACTAGAGTTGAACTAGCTCTATAGCCTAGTACAAATAATTTTACACTAGAGTTGAACTAGCTCTATAAGCTAGTTCAAATAATTTTACACCAGAATTGAACAAGTTCTATAAGCTAGTTCAAATACTTTTACACTTGAGTTGAACTAGCT
>NW_025228356.1:59444-60946 GCF_018294505.1 Triticum aestivum | reverse complement strand
AATAATTTTACACTAGAGTTGAATTAGCTCTATAAGCTAGTTCAAATAATTTTACACTAGAGTTGAACTAGCTCTATAAGCTAGTTCGAATAATTTTACACTAGAGTTGAACTAGCTCTTTAAGCTAGTTCAAATAATTTTACACTAGAGTTGAACTAGTTCTATAACCTAGTACAAATAATTTTACACTAGAGTAGAACTAGCTCTATAAGCTAGTTCAAATAATTTTACACTAGAGTTGAACTAGCTCTATAAGCTAGTTCGAATAATTTTACACTAGAGTTGTACTAGCTCTTTAAGCTAGCTCAAATAATTTTACACTAGAGTTGAACTAGCTCTATAAGCTAGTTCGAATAATTTTACACTAGAGTTGAACTAGCTCTATAAGCTAGTTCAAATAATTTTACACTAGAGTTGAACTAGCTCTATAGCCTAGTACAAATAATTTTACACTACAGTTGAACTAGCTCTATAAGCTTGTACAAATAATTTTACACTTGAGTTGAACTAGCTCTATTAGCTAGTTCAAAAAAATTTACACTAGACTTTAACTATCTCTATAGCCTAGTAAAAATAATTTTACACTAGAGTTGAACTAGCTCTATAAGTTTGTACAAATGATTTAACACTAGAGTTGAACTAGCTCTATAGTCTAGTACAAATAATTTTACACTAGAGTTGAACTAGCTCTATAAGCTAGTTCAAATAATTTTACACTAGAGTTGAACTAGCTCTATAAGTTTGTACAAATAATTTTACAATAGAGTTGAACTAGCTCTATAGCCTAGTACAAATAATTTTACACCAGAGTTGAGCTAGCTCTATAAGCTAGTTCATATAATTTTACACTAGAGTTGAACTAGCTCTATAAGCTAGTTCAAATAATTTTACACTAGAGTTGAACTAGCTCTATAGCCTAGTACAAATAATTTTACACTGGAGTTGAACTAGCTCCATAAGCTTGTACAAATAATTTTAGACTATAGTTGAACTAGCTCTATAAGCTAGTTCAATAAATTTTACACTACAGTTGAACTAGCTCTATAAGCTAGTACAAATAATTTTACACTAGAGTTGAACTAGCACTATAAGTTCAAATAATTTTACACTAGAGTTGAACTAGCTCTGTAGCCTAGTACAAATAATTTTACACTAGAGTTGAACTAGCTCTATAAGCTAGTTCAAATAATTTTACACTAGACTTGAACTAGCTCTATAGCCTAGTACAAATAATTTTACACTAGAGTTGAACTAGCTCTATAAGCTTGTACAAATAATTTTACACTAGAGTTGAACTCGCTCTGTAGGCTTGTACAAATAAATTTACACTAGAGTTGAACTAGCTCTATAAGCTAGTTCAAATAATTTTACACTAGAGTTGAACTAGCTCTATAGTCTAGTACAAATAATTTTACACTAGAGTTGAACTAGCTGTATAAGCTAGTTCAATTAATTTTACAATAGAGTTGAACTAGCTCTATAGCCTAGTACAAATAATTTTA
>NW_025228356.1:58449-59043 GCF_018294505.1 Triticum aestivum | reverse complement strand
CTATAAGCTTGTACAAATAATTTTACACTAGAGTTGACTAGCTCTATAGTCTAGTACAAATAATTTTACACTAGAGTTGAACTAGCTCTATATGCTAGTTCAAATAATTTTACACTAGAGTTGAACTAGCTCTATAGCCTAGTACAAATAATTTTACACTAGAGTTGAACTAGCTCTATAAGCTAGTTCAAATAATTTTACACTAGAATTGAACTAGCTCTATAACCTAGTTCAAATAATTTTACACTAGAGATGAACTAGCTCTACAAGCTTGTACAAAAAATTTTACACTAGAGTTGAACTAGCTCTATCGCCTAGTACAAATAATTTTACACTAGAGTTGAACTAGCTCTATAAGCTAGTTCAAATAATTTTACACTAGAATTGAACAAGTTCTATAAGCTAGTTCAAATACTTTTACACTTGAGTTGAACTAGCTCTATAAGCTTGTACAAATAATTTTACAGTATAGTTGAACTAGGTCTATAAGCTAGGTCAAATAATTTTAGACTAGAGTTGAACTAGCTCTATAGCCTAGTACAAATAATTTTACACTAGAGTTGAACTAGCTCTATAAGCTTGTACAAATAATTT
>NW_025228356.1:51296-53272 GCF_018294505.1 Triticum aestivum | reverse complement strand
ATAGTCTAGTACAAATAATTTTACACTAGAGTTGAACTAGCTCTATAGCCTAGTACAAATAATTTTACACTAGAGTTGAACTAGCTCTATAAGCTAGTTCAAATAATTTTACACTAGAGATGAACTAGCTCTATAAGCTAGTTCAAATAATTTTACACTAGAGTTGAACTAGCTCTCTAAGCTTGTACAAATAATTTTACACTAGAGTTGACTAGCTTTATAGTCTAGTACAAATAATTTTACACTAGAGTTGAACTAGCTCTATAAGCTAGTTCAAATAATTTTACACTAGAGTTGAACTAGCTCTATAGCCTAGTACAAATAATTTTACACTAGAGTTGAACTAGCTCTATAAGCTAGTACAAATAATTTTACACTAGAGTTGAACTAGCTCTATAAGCTAGTTCAAATAATTTTACACTAGAGTTGAACTAGCTCTATAACCTAGTTCAAATAATTTTACACTAGAGTTGAACTAGCTCTATAAGCTTGTACAAATAATTTTACACTAGAGTCGAACTAGCTCTATAAGCTAGTTCAAATAAATTTACACTAGAATTGAACAAGTTCTATAAGCTAGTTCAAATACTTTTACACTTGAGTTGAACTAGCTCTATAAGCTTGTACAAATAATTTTACAGTATAGTTGAACTAGGTCTATAGCCTAGTACAAATAAATTTACACTAGAGTTGAACTAGCTCTATAAGCTTGTAAAAATAATTTTACACTAGAGCTGACTAGCTCTATAGTCTAGTACAAATAATTTTACACTAGAGTTGACTTGCTCTATAGTCTAGTACAAATATTTTTACACTAGAGTTGAACTAGCTCAATAGCCTAGTACAAATAAATTTACACTAGAGTTGAACTAGCTCTATAAGCTTGTACAAATAATTTTACACTAGAGCTGACTAGCTCTATAGTCTAGTACAAATAATTTTACACTAGAGACTAGCTGTATAGTCTAGTACAAATAATTTTACACTAGAGTTGAACTAGCTCTATAAGCTAGTTCAAATAATTTTACACTAGAGTTGAACTAGCTCTATAACCTAGTTCAAATAATTTTACACTAGAGTTGAACTCGCTCTATAAGCTTGTACAAATAATTTTACACTAGAGTTGAACTAGCTCTATAGCCTAGTACAAATAATTTTACACTAGAGTTGAACTAGCTCTATAAGCTAGTTCGAATAATTTTACACTAGAATTGAACAAGTTCTATAAGCTAGTTCAAATACTTTTACACTTGAGTTGAACTAGCTCTATAAGCTTGTACAAATAATTTTACAGTATAGTTGAACTAGGTCTATAAGCTAGGTCAAATAATTTTACACTAGAGTTGAACTAGCTCTATAGCCTAGTACAAATAAATTTACACTAGAGTTGAACTACCTCTATAAGCTTGTAAAAATAATTTTACACTAGAGCTGACTAGCTCTATAGTCTAGTACAAATAATTTTACACTAGAGTTGACTAGCTCTATAAGCTTGTACAAATAATTTTACAGTATAGTTGAACTAGGTCTATAAGCTAGGTCAAATAATTTTAGACTAGAGTTGAACTAGCTCTATAGCCTAGTACAAATAATTTTACACTAGAGATGAACTAGCTCTGTAAGCTTGTACAAATAATTTTACACTAGAGTTGACTAGCTCTATAGTCTAGTACAAATAATTTTACACTAGAGCTGAACTAGCTCTATAGTCTAGTACAAATAATTTTACACTAGAGTTGAACTAGCTCTATAGCCTAGTACAAATAATTTTACACTAGAGTTGAACTAGCTCTATAAGCTAGTTCAAATAATTTTACACTAGAGTTGAACTAGCTCTATAAGCTTGTTCAAATAATTTTACACTAGAGTTGAACTAGCTCTCTAAGCTTGTACAAATAATTTTACACTAGAGTTGACTAGCTTTATAGTCTAGTACAAATAATTTTACACTAGAGTTGAACTAGCTCTATAAGCTA
>NW_025228356.1:45381-45915 GCF_018294505.1 Triticum aestivum | reverse complement strand
CTAGTACAAATAATTTTACACTAGAGTTGAACTAGCTCTATAAGCTAGTTCAAATAATTTTACACTAGAGTTGAACTAGCTCTATAAGCTAGTTCAAATAATTTTACACTAGAGTTGAACTAGCTCTCTAAGCTTGTACAAATAATTTTACACTAGAGTTGCCTAGCTTTATAGTCTAGTACAAATAATTTTACACTAGAGTTGAACTAGCTCTATAAGCTAGTTCAAATAATTTTACACTAGAGTTGAACTAGCTCTATAGCCTAGTACAAATAATTTTACACTAGAGTTGAACTAGCTCTATAAGCTAGTACAAATAATTTTACACTAGAGTTGAACTAGCTCTATAAGCTAGTTCAAATAATTTTACACTAGAGTTGAACTAGCTCTATAACCTAGTTCAAATAATTTTACACTAGAGTTGAACTAGCTCTATAAGCTTGTACAAATAATTTTACACTAGAGTTGAACTAGCTCTATAGCCTAGTACAAATAATTTTACACTAGAGTTGAACTAGCTCTATAAGCTAGTTC
>NW_025228356.1:41969-43363 GCF_018294505.1 Triticum aestivum | reverse complement strand
AATAATTTTGCACTAGAGTTGAACTAGCTCTATAAGCTAGTTAAAATAATTTTACACCAGAGTTGAACTAGCTCTATAAGCTTGTACAAATAATTTTACACTAGAGTTGACTAGCTCTATAGTCTAGTACAAACAATTTTACACTATAGTTGAACTAGCTCTATAAGCTTGTAGAAATAATTTTACACTAGAGTTGACTAGCTCTATAGTCTAGAACAAATAATTTTACACTAGAGTTGAACTAGCTCTATAAGCTAGTTCAAATAATTTTACAGTAGAGTTGAACTAGCTCTATAGCCTAGTACAAATAATTTTACACTAGAGTTGAACTAGCTCTATAAGCTAGTTCAAATAATATTACACTAGAGTTGAACTAGCTCTATAAGCTAGTTCAAATAATTTTACACTAGAGTTGAACTAGCTCTATAACCTAGTTCAAATAATTTTACACTAGAGTTGAACTAGCTCTATAAGCTTGTACAAATAATTTTACACTAGAGTTGAACTAGCTCTATAGCCTAGTACAAATAATTTTACACTAGAGTTGAACTAGCTCTATAAGCTAGTTCAAATAATTTTACGCTAGAATTAAACAAGTTCTATAAGCTAGTTCAAATACTTTTACACTTGAGTTGAACTAGCTCTATAAGCTTGTACAAATAATTTTACGGTATAGTTGAACTAGGTCTATAAGCTAGGTCTAATAATTTTACACTAGAGTTGAACTAGCTCTATAGCCTAGTACAAATAATTTTACACTAGAGTTGAACTAGCTCTATAAGCTTGTACAAATAATTTTGCACTAGAGTTGAACTAGGTCTATAAGCTAGGTCAAATAATTTTACACTAGAGTTGAACTAGCTCTATAGCCTAGTACAAATAATTTTACACTAGAGTTGAACTAGCTCTATAAGCTTGTACAAATAATTTTGCACTAGAGTTGAACTAGCTCTATAAGCTAGTTCAAATAATTTTACACTAGAGTTGAACTAGCTCTATAGCCTAGTACAAATAATTTTACACTAGAGTTGAACTAGCTCTATAAGCTAGTTCAAATAATTTTACACTAGAGTTGAACTAGCTCTATAAGCTTGTACAAATAATTTTACACTAGAGTTGAACTAGCTCTATAAGCTAGTTCAAATAAATTTACACTAGAATTGAACAAGTTCTATAAGCTAGTTCAAATACTTTTACACTTGAGTTGAACTAGCTCTATAAGCTTGTACAAATAATTTTACAGTATAGTTGAACTAGGTCTATAGCCTAGTACAAATAAATTTACACTAGAGTTGAACTAGCTCTATAAGCTTGTAAAAATAATTTTACACTAGAGCTGACTAGCTCTATAGTCTAGTACAAATAATTTTACACTAGAGTTGACTAGCTCTATA
>NW_025228356.1:41011-41918 GCF_018294505.1 Triticum aestivum | reverse complement strand
TGAACTAGCTCTATAAGCTAGTTCAAATAATTTTACACTAGAGTTGAACTAGCTCTATAACCTAGTTCAAGTAATTTTACACTAGAGTTGAACTAGCTCTATAAGCTTGTACAAATAATTTTACACTAAAGTTGAACTAGCTCTATAGCCTAGTACAAATAATTTTACACTAGAGTTGAACTAGCTCTATAAGCTAGTTCAAATAATTTTACGCTAGAATTGAACAAGTTCGATAAGCTAGTTCAAATAATTTTACACTTGAGTTGAACTAGCTCTATAAGCTTGTACAAATAATTTTACAGTATAGTTGAACTAGGTCTATAAGCTAGGTCAAATAATTTTACACTAGAGTTGTACTAGCTCTATAGCCTAGTACAAATAATTTTACACTAGAACTGACTAGCTCTATAGTCTAGTACAAATAATTTTACACTAGAGTTGAACTAGCTCTATAAGCTAGTTCAAATAATTTTACAATAGAGTTGAACTAGCTCTATAGCCTAGTAGAAATAATTTTACAGTAGTGTTGACTAGCTCTATAGTCTAGTACTAATAATTTTGCACTAGAGTTGAACTAGCTCTATAAGCTAGTTAAAATAATTTTACACCAGAGTTGAACTAGCTCTATAAGCTTGTACAAATAATTTTACACTAGAGTTGACTAGCTCTATAGTCTAGTACAAACAATTTTACACTATAGTTGAACTAGCTCTATAAGCTTGTAGAAATAATTTTACACTAGAGTTGACTAGCTCTATAGTCTAGAACAAATAATTTTACACTAGAGTTGAACTAGCTCTATAAGCTAGTTCAAATAATTTTACAGTAGAGTTGAACTAGCTCTATAGCCTAGTACAAATAATTTTACACTAGAGTTGAACTAGCTCTATAAGCTAGTTCAAATAAT
>NW_025228356.1:39584-39984 GCF_018294505.1 Triticum aestivum | reverse complement strand
GAGTTGAACTAGCTCTATAAGCTTGTAAAAATAATTTTACACTAGAGCTGACTAGCTCTATAGTCTAGTACAAATAATTTTACACTAGAGTTGACTAGCTCTATAAGCTTGTACAAATAATTTTACAGTATAGTTGAACTAGGTCTATAAGCTAGGTCAAATAATTTTAGACTAGAGTTGAACTAGCTCTATAGCCTAGTACAAATAATTTTACACTAGAGTTGAACTAGCTCTGTAAGCTTGTACAAATAATTTTACACTAGAGTTGACTAGCTCTATAGTCTAGTACAAATAATTTTACACTAGAGCTGAACTAGCTCTATAGTCTAGTACAAATAATTTTACACTAGAGTTGAACTAGCTCTATAGCCTAGTACAAATAATTTTACACTAGAGTTGA
>NW_025228356.1:38063-39010 GCF_018294505.1 Triticum aestivum | reverse complement strand
AACTAGCTCTATAAGCTAGTTCGAATAATTTTACACTAGAATTGAACAAGTTCTATAAGCTAGTTCAAATACTTTTACACTTGAGTTGAACTAGCTCTATAAGCTTGTACAAATAATTTTACAGTATAGTTTAACTAGCTCTATAGCCTAGTACAAATAAATTTACACTAGAGTTGAACTAGCTCTATAAGCTTGTACAAATAATTTTACACTAGAGCTGACTAGCTCTATAGTCTAGTACAAATAATTTTACACTAGAGTTGACTAGCTCTATAGTCTAGTACAAATAATTTTACACTAGAGTTGAACTAGCTCTATAAGCTAGTTCAAATAATTTTACACTAGAGTTGAACTAGCTCTATAAGCTAGTTCAAATAATTTTACACTAGAGCTGACTAGCTCTATAGCCTAGTACAAATAATTTTACACTAGAGTTGAACTAGCTCTATAAGCTAGTTCAAATAATTTTACACTAGAGTTGAACTAGCTCTATAAGCTAGTTCAAATAATTTTACACTAGAGTTGAACTAGCTCTATAACCTAGTTCAAATAATTTTACACTAGAGATGAACTAGCTCTATAAGCTTGTCCAAATAATTTTACAGTAGAGTTGAACTAGCTCTATAGCCTAGTACAAATAATTTTACACTAGAGTTGAACTAGCTCTATAAGCTAGTTCAAATAATTTTACACTAGAATTGAACAAGTTCTACAAGCTAGTTCAAATACTTTTACACTTGAGTTGAACTAGCTCTATAAGCTTGTACAAATAATTTTACAGTATAGTTGAACTAGATCTATAAGCTAGGTCAAATAATTTTACACTAGAGTTGAACTAGCTCTATACCCTAGTACAAATTATTTTACACTAGAGTTGAACTAGCTCTATAGCCTAGTACAAATAATTTTACACTAGAGTTGACTAGCTTTATAGTCTGGTACAAATA
>NW_025228356.1:37174-38053 GCF_018294505.1 Triticum aestivum | reverse complement strand
AACTAGCTCTATAAGCTAGTTCAAATAATTTTACACTAGAGTTGAACTAGCTTTATAGCCTAGTACAAATAATTTTACACTAGAGTTGAACTAGCTCTATAAGCTAGTTCAAATAATTTTACACTAGAGTTGAACTAGCTCTATAAGCTAGTTCAAATAAATTTACACTAGAGTTGAACTAGCTCTATAACCTAGTTCAAATAATTTTACACTAGAGATGAACTAGCTCTATAAGCTTGTACAAATAATTTTACACTAGAGTTGAACTAGCTCTATAGCCTAGTACAAATAATTTTACACTAGAGTTGAACTAGCTCTATAAGCTAGTTCAAATAATTTTACACTAGAATTGAACAAGTTCTACAAGCTAGTTCAAATACTTTTACACTTGAGTTCAACTAGCTCTATAAGCTTGTACAAATAATTTTATAGTATAGTTGAACTAGATCTATAAGCTAGGTCAAATAATTTTACACTACAGTTGAACTAGCTCTATAGCCTAGTACAAATAAATTGACACTAGAGTTGAACTAGCTCTATAAGCTAGTACAAATAATTTTACACTAGAGTTGAACTATCTCTATAAGCTAGTTCAAATAATTTTACACTAGAGTTGAACTAGCTCTATAACCTAGTTCAAATAATTTTACACTAGAGTTGAACTAGCTCTATAAGCTTGTACAAATAATTTTACACTAGAGTTGAACTAGCTCTATAGCCTAGTACAAATAATTTTACACTAGAGTTGAACTAGCTCTATAAGCTAGTTCGAATAATTTTACACTAGAATTGAACAAGTTCTATAAGCTAGTTCAAATACTTTTACACTTGAGTTGAACTAGCTCTATAAGCTTGTACAAATAATTTTACAGTATAGTT
>NW_025228356.1:30845-33056 GCF_018294505.1 Triticum aestivum | reverse complement strand
GTACAAATAATTTTACACTAGAGTTGAACTAGCTCTATAAGCTAGTTCAAATAATTTTACACTAGAGTTGAACTAGCTTTATAGCCTAGTACAAATAATTTTACACTAGAGTTGAACTAGCTCTATAAGCTAGTTCAAATAATTTTACACTAGAGTTGAACTAGCTCTATAAGCTAGTTCAAATAAATTTACACTAGAGTTGAACTAGCTCTATAACCTAGTTCAAATAATTTTACACTAGAGATGAACTAGCTCTATAAGCTTGTACAAATAATTTTACACTAGAGTTGAACTAGCTCTATAGCCTAGTACAAATAATTTTACACTAGAGTTGAACTAGCTCTATAAGCTAGTTCAAATAATTTTACACTAGAATTAAACAAGTTCTACAAGCTAGTTCAAATACTTTTACACTTGAGTTCAACTAGCTCTATAAGCTTGTACAAATAATTTTATAGTATAGTTGAACTAGATCTATAAGCTAGGTCAAATAATTTTACACTACAGTTGAACTAGCTCTATAGCCTAGTACAAATAAATTTACACTAGAGTTGAACTAGCTCTATAAGCTAGTACAAATAATTTTACACTAGAGTTGAACTATCTCTATAAGCTAGTTCAAATAATTTTACACTAGAGTTGAACTAGCTCTATAACCTAGTTCAAATAATTTTACACTAGAGTTGAACTAGCTCTATAAGCTTGTACAAATAATTTTACACTAGAGTTGAACTAGCTCTATAGCCTAGTACAAATAATTTTACACTAGAGTTGAACTAGCTCTATAAGCTAGTTCGAATAATTTTACAGTAGAATTGAACAAGTTCTATAAGCTAGTTCAAATACTTTTACACTTGAGTTGAACTAGCTCTATAAGCTTGTACAAATAATTTTACAGTATAGTTGAACTAGCTCTGTAGCCTAGTACAAATAAATTTACACTAGAGTTGAACTAGCTCTATAAGCTTGTACAAATAATTTTACACTAGAGCTGACTAGCTCTATAGTCTAGTACAAATAATTTTACACTAGCGTTGACTAGCTCTATAGTCTAGTACAAATAATTTTACACTAGAGTTGAACTAGCTCTATAAGCTAGTTCAAATAATTTTACACTAGAGTTGAACTAGCTCTATAAGCTAGTTCAAATAATTTTACACTAGAGCTGACTAGCTCTATAGTCTAGTACAAATAATTTTACACTAGAGCTGACTAGCTCTATAGCCTAGTACAAATAATTTTACACTAGAGTTGAACTAGCTCTATAAGCTAGTTCAAATAATTTTACACTAGAGTTGAACTAGCTCTATAAGCTAGTTCAAATAATTTGCCACTAGAGTTGAACTAGCTCTATAACCTAGTTCAAATAATTTTACACTAGAGATGAACTAGCTCTATAAGCTTGTACAAATAATTTTACAGTAGAGTTGAACTAGCTCTATAGCCTAGTACAAATAATTTTACACTAGAGTTGAACTAGCTCTATAAGCTAGTTCAAATAATTTTACACTAGAATTGAACAAGTTCTACAAGCTAGTTCAAATACTTTTACACTTGAGTTGCACTAGCTCTATAAGCTTGTACAAATAATTTTACAGTATTGTTGAACTAGATCTATAAGCTAGGTCAAATAATTTTACACTAGAGTTGAACTAGCTCTATACCCTAGTACAAATGATTTTACACTAGAGTTGAACTAGCTCTATAGCCTAGTACAAATAATTTTACACTAGAGTTGACTAGCTTTATAGTCTAGTACAAATAATTTTACACTAGAGTTGAACTAGCTCTATAAGCTAGTTCAAATAATTTTACACTAGAGTTGAACTAGCTTTATAGCCTAGTACAAATAATTTTACACTAGAGTTGAACTAGCTCTATAAGCTAGTTCAAATAATTTTACACTAGAGTTGAACTAGCTCTATAAGCTAGTTCAAATAAATTTACACTAGAGTTGAACTAGCTCTATAACCTAGTTCAAATAATTTTACACTAGAGATGAACTAGCTCTATAAGCTTGTACAAATAATTTTACACTAGAGTTGAACTAGCTCTATAGCCTAGTACAAATAATTTTACACTAGAGTTGAACTAGCTCTATAAGCTAGTTCAAATAATTTTACACTAGAATTAAACAAGTTCTACAAGCTAGTTCAAATACTTTTACACTTGAGTTCAACTAGCTCTATAAGCTTGTACAAATAATTTTAT
>NW_025228356.1:28658-29845 GCF_018294505.1 Triticum aestivum | reverse complement strand
GTTCAAATAATTTTACACTAGAGTTGAACTAGCTCTATAGCCTAGTACAAATAATTTTACACTAGAGTTGAACTAGCTCTATAAGCTAGTTCAAATAATTTTACACTAGAATTGAACAAGTTCTATAAGCTAGTTCAAATACTTTTACACTTGAGTTGAACTAGCTCTATAAGCTTGTACAAATAATTTAAAGTAGAGTTGAACTAGGTCTATAAGCTAGTTCAAATAATTTTACACTAGAGTTGAACTAGCTCTATAGCATAGTACAAATAATTTTACACTAGAGTTGAACTAGCTCTATAAGCTTGTACAAATAATTGTACACTAGAGTTGAACTAGCTCTATAAGCTAGTTCAAATAATTTTACACTAGAGTTGAACTAGCTCTATAGCCTAGTACAAATAATTTTACACTAGAGTTGAACTAGCTCTATAAGCTAGTTCAAATAATTTTACACTAGAGGTGAACTAGCTCTATAAGCTAGTTCAAATAATTTTACACTAAAGTTGAACTAGCTCTATAACCTAGTTCAAATATTTTTACACTAGAGATGAACTAGCTCTATAAGCTTGTACAAATAATTTTACACTAGAGTTGAACTAGCTCTATAGCCTAGTACAAATAATTTTACACTAGAGTTGAACTAGCTCTATAAGCTAGTTCAAATAATTTTACACTAGAATTGAACAAGTTCTACAAGCTAGCTCAAATACTTTTACACTTGAGTTGAACTAGCTCTATAAGCTTGTACAAATAATTTTACAGTATAGTTGAACTAGATCTATAAGCTAGGTCAAATAATTTTACACTAGAGTTGAACTAGCTCTATAGCCTAGTACAAATAATTTTACACTAGAGTTGAACTAGCTCTATAGCCTAGTACAAATAATTTTACACTAGAGTTGACTAGCTCTATAGTCTAGTACAAATAATTTTACACTAGAGTTGAACTAGCTCTATAAGCTAGTTCAAATAATTTTACACTAGAGTTGAACTAGCTCTATAGCCTAGTACAAATAATTTTACACTAGAGTTGAACTAGCTCTATAAGCTAGTTCAAATAATTTTACACTAGAATTGAACAAGTTCTATAAGCTAGTTCAAATACTTTTACACTTGAGTTGAACTAGCTCTATAAGCTTGTACAAATAATTTATAGTAGAGTTGAACTAGGTCTATAAGCTAGT
>NW_025228356.1:24928-27105 GCF_018294505.1 Triticum aestivum | reverse complement strand
CTAGTACAAATAATTTTACACTAGAGTTGAACTAGCTCTATAAGCTAGTACAAATAATTTTACACTAGAGTTGAACTAGCTCTATAAGCTAGTTCAAATAATTTTACACTAGAGTTGAACTAGCTCTATAACCTAGTTCAAATAATTTTACACTAGAGTTGAACTAGCTCTATAAGCTTGTACAAATAATTTTACACTAGAGTTGAACTAGCTCTATAGCCTAGTACAAATAATTTTACACTACAGTTGAACTAGCTCTATAAGCTAGTTCAAATAAATTTACACTAGAATTGAACAAGTTCTATAAGCTAGTTCAAATACTTTTACACTTGAGTTGAACTAGCTCTATAAGCTTGTACAAATAATTTTACAGTATAGTTGAACTAGGTGTATAGCCTAGTACAAATAAATTTACACTAGAGTTGAACTAGCTCTATAAGCTTGTACAAATAATTTTACACTAGAGCTGACTAGCTCTATAGTCTAGTACAAATAATTTTACACTAGAGTTGACTAGCTCTATAGTCTAGTACAAATAATTTTACACTAGAGTTGAACTAGCTCTATAGCCTAGTAGAAATAAATTTACACTAGAGTTGAACTAGCTCTATAAGCTTGTACAAATAATTTTACACTAGAGCTGACTAGCTCTATAGTCTAGTACAAATAATTTTACACTAGAGACTAGCTGTATAGTCTAGTACAAATAATTTTACACTAGAGTTGAACTAGCTCTATAAGCTAGTTCAAATAATTTTACACTAGAGTTGAACTAGCTCTGTAAGCTTGTACAAATAATTTTACACTAGAGTTGACTAGCTCTATAGTCTAGTACAAATAATTTTACACTAGAGTTGAACTAGCTCTATAAGCTAGTACAAATAATTTTACACTAGAGTTGAACTAGCTCTATAAGCTAGTTCAAATAATTTTACACTAGAGTTGAACTAGCTCTATAAGCTAGTTCAAATAATTTTACACTAGAGTTGAACTAGCTCTCTAAGCTTGTACAAATAATTTTACACTAGAGTTGCCTAGCTTTATAGTCTAGTACAAATAATTTTACACTAGAGTTGAACTAGCTCTATAAGCTAGTTCAAATAATTTTACACTAGAGTTGAACTAGCTCTATAGCCTAGTACAAATAATTTTACACTAGAGTTGAACTAGCTCTATAAGCTAGTACAAATAATTTTACACTAGAGTTGAACTAGCTCTATAAGCTAGTTCAAATAATTTTACACTAGAGTTGAACTAGCTCTATAACCTAGTTCAAATAATTTTACACTAGAGTTGAACTAGCTCTATAAGCTTGTACAAATAATTTTACACTAGAGTTGAACTAGCTCTATAGCCTAGTACAAATAATTTTACACTAGAGTTGAACTAGCTCTATAAGCTAGTTCGAATAATTTTAGACTAGAATTGAACAAGTTCTATAAGCTAGTTCAAATACTTTTACACTTGAGTTGAACTAGCTCTATAAGCTTGTACAAATAATTTTACAGTATAGTTGAACTAGCTCTATAGCCTACTACAAATAAATTTATACTAGAGTTGAACTAGCTCTATAAGCTTGTACAAATAATTTTACACTAGAGCTGACTAGCTCTATAGTCTAGTACAAATAATTTTACACTAGAGGTGACTAGCTCTATAGTCTAGTACAAATAATTTTACACTAGAGTTGAACTAGCTCTATAAGCTAGTTCAAATAATTTTACACTAGAGTTGAACTAGCTCTATAAGCTAGTTCAAATAATTTTACAATAGAGTTGAACTAGCTCTCTAAGCTTGTACAAATAATTTTACACTAGAGTTGACTAGCTCTATAGTCTAGTAAAAATAATTTTACACTAGAGTTCAACTAGCTCTATAAGCTAGTTCAAATAATTTTACACTAGAGTTGAACTAGCTCTATAGCCTAGTACAAATAATTTTACACTAGAGTTGAACTAGCTCTATAAGCTAGTTCAAATAATTTTACAATAGAATTGAACAAGTTCTATAAGCTAGTTCAAATACTTTTACACTTGAGTTGAACTAGCTCTATAAGCTTGTACAAATAATTTTACAGTATAGTTGAACTAGGTCTATAAGCTAGGTCAAATAATTTTACACTAGAGTTGAACTAGCTCTATACTATAGTTGAAATAATTTTACACTAGAGTTGAACT
>NW_025228356.1:23264-24480 GCF_018294505.1 Triticum aestivum | reverse complement strand
CTAGTACAAATAATTTTACACTAGAGTTGAACTAGCTCTATAAGCTAGTTCAAATAATTTTACACTAGAGTTGAACTAGCTCTATAAGCTAGTTCAAATAATTTTACACTAGAGTTGAACTAGCTCTCTAAGCTTGTACAAATAATTTTACACTAGAGTTGCCTAGCTTTATAGTCTAGTACAAATAATTTTACACTAGAGTTGAACTAGCTCTATAAGCTAGTTCAAATAATTTTACACTAGAGTTGAACTAGCTCTATAGCCTAGTACAAATAATTTTACACTAGAGTTGAACTAGCTCTATAAGCTAGTACAAATAATTTTACACTAGAGTTGAACTAGCTCTATAAGCTAGTTCAAATAATTTTACACTAGAGTTGAACTAGCTCTATAACCTAGTTCAAATAATTTTACACTAGAGTTGAACTAGCTCTATAAGCTTGTACAAATAATTTTACACTAGAGTTGAACTAGCTCTATAGCCTAGTACAAATAATTTTACACTAGAGTTGAACTAGCTCTATAAGCTAGTTCGAATAATTTTACACTAGAATTGAACAAGTTCTATAAGCTAGTTCAAATACTTTTACACTTGAGTTGAACTAGCTCTATAAGCTTGTACAAATAATTTTACAGTATAGTTGAACTAGCTCTATAGCCTAGTACAAATAAATTTATACTAGAGTTGAACTAGCTCTATAAGCTTGTACAAATAATTTTACACTAGAGCTGACTAGCTCTATAGTCTAGTACAAATAATTTTACACTAGAGGTGACTAGCTCTATAGTCTAGTACAAATAATTTTACACTAGAGTTGAACTAGCTCTATAAGCTAGTTCAAATAATTTTACACTAGAGTTGAACTAGCTCTATAAGCTAGTTCAAATAATTTTACACTAGAGTTGAACTAGCTCTATAGCCTAGTACAAATAATTTTACACTATAGTTGAACTAGCTCTATAAGCTAGTTCAAATAATTTTACAATAGAATTGAACAAGTTCTATAAGCTAGTTCAAATACTTTTACACTTGAGTTGAACTAGCTCTATAAGCTTGTACAAATAATTTTACAGTATAGTTGAACTAGGTCTATAAGCTAGGTCAAATAATTTTCCACTAGAGTTGAACTAGCTCTATACTATAGTAGAAATAATTTTACACTAGAGTTGAACTAGCTCTATAAGCTTGCACAAATAATTTTACACTAGAGTTGAC
>NW_025228356.1:17235-21567 GCF_018294505.1 Triticum aestivum | reverse complement strand
CAAATAATTTTACACTAGAGTTGAACTAGCTCTATAGCCTAGTACAAATAATTTTACACAAGAGTTGAACTAGCTCTATAAGCTAGTTCAAATAATTTTACACTAGAGTTGAACTAGCTCTATAAGCTAGTTCAAATAATTTTACACTAGAGTTGAACTAGCTCTATAACCTAGTTCAAGTAATTTTACACTAGAGTTGAACTAGCTCTATAAGCTTGTACAAATAATTTTACACTAAAGTTGAACTAGCTCTATAGCCTAGTACAAATAATTTTACACTAGAGTTGAACTAGCTCTATAAGCTAGTTCAAATAATTTTACGCTAGAATTGAACAAGTTCGATAAGCTAGTTCAAATAATTTTACACTTGAGTTGAACTAGCTCTATAAGCTTGTACAAATAATTTTACAGTATAGTTGAACTAGGTCTATAAGCTAGGTCAAATAATTTTACACTAGAGTTGTACTAGCTCTATAGCCTAGTACAAATAATTTTACACTAGAACTGACTAGCTCTATAGTCTAGTACAAATAATTTTACACTAGAGTTGAACTAGCTCTATAAGCTAGTTCAAATAATTTTACAATAGAGTTGAACTAGCTCTATAGCCTAGTAGAAATAATTTTACACTAGAGTTGACTAGCTCTATAGTCTAGTACAAATAATTTTGCACTAGAGTTGAACTAGCTCTATAAGCTAGTTAAAATAATTTTACACCAGAGTTGAACTAGCTCTATAAGCTTGTACAAATAATTTTACACTAGAGTTGACTAGCTCTATAGTCTAGTACAAACAATTTTACACTATAGTTGAACTAGCTCTATAAGCTTGTAGAAATAATTTTACACTAGAGTTGACTAGCTCTATAGTCTAGAACAAATAATTTTACACTAGAGTTGAACTAGCTCTATAAGCTAGTTCAAATAATGTTACAGTAGAGTTGAACTAGCTCTATAGCCTAGTACAAATAATTTTACACTAGAGTTGAACTAGCTCTATAAGCTAGTTCAAATAATTTTACACTAGAGTTGAACTAGCTCTATAAGCTAGTTCAAATAATTTTACACTAGAGTTGAACTAGCTCTATAACCTAGTTCAAATAATATTACACTAGAGTTGAACTAGCTCTATAAGCTTGTACAAATAATTTTACACTAGAGTTGAACTAGCTCTATAGCCTAGTACAAATAATTTTACACTAGAGTTGAACTAGCTCTATAAGCTAGTTCAAATAATTTTACGCTAGAATTGAACAAGTTCTATAAGCTAGTTCAAATACTTTTACACTTGAGTTGAACTAGCTCTATAAGCTTGTACAAATAATTTTACGGTATAGTTGAACTAGGTCTATAAGCTAGGTCAAATAATTTTACACTAGAGTTGAACTAGCTCTATAGCCTAGTACAAATAATTTTACACTAGAGTTGAACTAGCTCTATAAGCTTGTACAAATAATTTTACACTAGAGCTGACTAGCTCTATAGTCTAGTACAAATAATTTTACACTAGAGTTGAACTAGCTCTATAAGCTAAATCAAATAATTTTACACTAGAGTTGAACTAGCTCTATAGCCTAGTACAAATAATTTTACACTAGAGTTGAACTAGCTCTATAAGCTAGTTCAAATAATTTTACACTAGAATTGAACTAGCTCTATAAGCTAGTTAAAATAATTTTACACTAGAGTTGAACTAGCTCTATAAGCTTGTACAAATAATTTTACACTAGAGTTGACTAGCTCTATAGTCTAGTACAAATAATTTTACAATAGAGTTGAACTAGCTCTATAAGCTAGTTCAAATACTTTTACACTAGAGTTGAACTAGCTCTATAAGCTAGTTCAAATAATTTTACACTAGAGTTGAACTAGCTCTCTACGCTTGTACAAATAATTTTACACTAGAGTTGACTAGCTCTATAGTCTAGTACAAATAATTTTACACTAGAGTTGAACTAGCTCTATAAGCTAGATCAAATAATTTTACACTAGAGTTGAACTAGCTCTATAAGCTAGTTCAAATAATTTTACACTAAAGTTGAACTAGCTCTATAACCTAGTTCAAATAATTTTACACTAGAGTTGAACTAGCTCTATAAGCTTGTACAAATAATTTTACACTAGAGTTGAACTAGCTCTATAGGCTAGTTCAAATAATTTTACACTAGAGTTGAACTAGGTCTATAAGCTAGTTCAAATAATTTTACACTATAATTGAACAAGTTCTATAAGCTAGTTCAAATACTTTTACACTTGAGTTGAACTAGCTCTATAAGCTTGTACAAATAATTTTACACTAGAGTTGAACTAGCTCTGTAAGCTAGTTCAAATAATTTTACACTAGAGTTGAACTAGCTCTATAATCTAGTTCAAATAATTTTACACTAGAGTTGAACTAGCTCTCTAAGCTTGTACAAATAATTTTACACTAGAGTTGACTAGCTCTATAGTCTAGTACAAATAATTTTACACTAGAGTTGAACTAGCTCTATAAGCTAGTTCAAATAATTTTACACTAGAGTTGAACTAGCTCTATAAGCTTGTACAAATAATTTTACACTAGAGTTGAACTAGCTCTATAGCCTAGTACAAATAATTTTACACTAGAGTTGAACTAGCTCTATAAGCTAGTTCAAATAATTTTACACTTGAATTGAACAAGTTCTATAAGCTAGTTCAAATACTTTTACACTTGAGTTGAACTAGCTCTATAAGCTTGTACAAATAATTTTACAGTAGAGTTGAACTAGGTCTATAAGCTAGTTCAAATAATTTTACACTCGAGTTGAACTAGCTCTATACCATAGTACAAATAATTTTACACTAGAGTTGACTAGCTCCATAGTCTAGTACAAATAATTTTACAATAGAGTTGAACTAGCTCTATAAGCTAGTTCAAATACTTTTACACTAGAGTTGCACTAGCTCTATAAGCTAGTTCAAATAATTTTACACTAGAGTTGAACTAGCTCTCTACGCTTGTACAAATAATTTTACACTAGAGTTGACTAGCTCTATAGTCTAGTACAAATAATTTTACACTAGAGTTGAACTAGCTCTATAAGCTAGATCAAATAATTTTACACTAGAGTTGAACTAGCTCTATAAGCTAGTTCAAATAATTTTACACTAGAGTTGAACTCGCTCTATAACCTAGTTCAAATAATTTTACACTAGAGTTGAACTAGCTCTATAAGCTTGTACAAATAATTTTACACTAGAGTTGAACTAGCTCTATAGCCTAGTTCAAATAATTTTACACTAGAGTTGAACTAGCTCTATAAGCTAGTTCAAATAATTTTACACTATAATTGAACAAGTTCTATAAGCTAGTTCAAATACTTTTACACTTGAGTTGAACTAGCTCTATAAGCTTGTACAAATAATTTTACACTAGAGTTGAACTAGCTCTGTAAGCTAGTTCAAATAATTTTACACAAGAGTTGAACTAGCTCTATAAGCTAGTTCAAATAATTTTACACTAGAGTTGAACTAGCTCTCTAAGCTTGTACAAATAATTTTACACTAGAGTTGACTAGCTCTATAGTCTAGTACAAATAATTTTACATTAGAGTTGAACTAGCTCTATAAGCTAGTTCAAATAATTTTACACTAGAGTTGAACTAGCTCTATAAGCTAGTTCAAATAATTTTACACTAGAGTTGAACTAGCTCTATAAGCTTGTACAAATAATTTTACACTAGAGTTGAACTAGCTCTATAGCCTAGTACAAATAATTTTACACTAGAGTTGAACTAGCTCTATAAGCTAGTTCAAATAATTTTACACTTGAATTGAACAAGTTCTATAAGCTAGTTCAAATACTTTTACACTTGAGTTGAACTAGCTCTATAAGCTTGTACAAATAATTTTATAGTATAGTTGAACTAGGTCTATAAGCTAGGTCAAATAATTTTACACTAGAGTTGAACTAGCTCTATAGCCTAGTACAAATAATTTTACACTAGAGTTGAACTAGCTCTATAAGCTTGTACAAATAATTTTACACTAGAGCTGACTAGCTCTATAGTCTAGTACAAATAATTTTACACTAGAGTTGACTAGCTCTATAGTCTAGTACAAATAATTTTACACTAGAGTTGAACTAGCTCTATAAGCTAGTTCAAATAATTTTACACTAGAGTTGAACTAGCTCTATAAGCTAGTTGAAATAATTTTACACTAGAGTTGAACTAGCACTCTAAGCTTGTACAAATAATTTTACACTCGAGTTGACTAGCTCTATAGTCTAGTACAAATAATTTTACACTAGAGTTGAACTAGCTCTATAAGCTAGTTCAAATAATTTTACACTAGAGTTGAACTAGCTCTA
>NW_025228356.1:11966-13604 GCF_018294505.1 Triticum aestivum | reverse complement strand
ATAAGCTAGTACAAATAATTTTACACTAGAGTTAAACTAGCTCTATAAGCTAGTTAAAATAATTTTACACTAGAGTTGAACTAGCTTTATAAGCTTGTACAAATAATTTTACACTAGAGTTGACTAGCTCTATAGTCTAGTACAAATAATTTTACAATAGAGTTGAACTAGCTCTATAAGCTAGTTCAAATAATTTTACACTAGAGTTGAACTAGCCCTATAAGCTAGTTCAAATAATTTTACACTAGAGTTGAACTAGCTCTCTAAGCTTGTACAAATAATTTTACACTAGAGTTGACTAGCTCTATAGTCTAGTACAAATAATTTTACACTAGAGTTGAACTAGCTCTATAAGCTAGTTCAAATAATTTTACACTAGAGTTGATCTAGCTCTATAAGCTAGTACAAATAATTTTACACTAGAGTTGAACTAGCTCTATAGCCTAGTACAAATAATTTTACACTAGAGTTGAACTAGCTCTATAAGCTAGTTCAAATAATTTTACACTTGAATTGAAAAAGTTCTATAAGCTAGTTCAAATACTTTTACACTTCAGTTGAATTAGCTCTATAAGCTTGTACAAATAATTTTACAATATAGTTGAACTAGGTCTATAAGCTAGGTCAAATAATTTTACACTAGAGTTGAACTACCTCTATAGCCTAGTACAAATAATTTTACACTAGAGTTGAACTAGCTCTATAAGCTTGTACAAATAATTTTACACTAGAGCTGACTAGCTCTATAGTCTAGTACAAATAATTTTACACTAGAGTTGACTAGCTCTATAGTCTAGTACAAATAATTTTACACTTGAGTTGAACTAGCTCTATAAGCTAGTTCAAATAATTTTACACTAGAGTTGAACTAGCTCTATAAGCTAGTTCAAATAATTTTACACTAGAGTTGAACTAGCTCTCTAAGCTTGTACATATAATTTTACACTAGAGTTGACTAGTTCTATATTCTAGTACAAAAATTTTTACACTAGAGTTGAACTAGCTCTATAAGCTAGATCAAATAATTTTACACTAGAGTTGAACTAGCTCTATAGCCTAGTACAAATAATTTTACACTAGAGTTGAACTAGCTCTATAAGCTAGTTCAAATAATTTTACAATAGAATTGAACAAGTTCTATAAGCTAGTTCAAATACTTTTACACTTGAGTTGAACTAGCCCAAGAAGCTAGGTCTATAAGCTAGTTCAAATAATTTACAGTAGAGTTGAACTAGGTCTATAAGCTAGTTCAAATAATTTTACAGTAGAGTTGAACTAGGTCTATAAGCTAGTTCAAATAATTTTACACTAGAGTTGAACTAGCTCTATACCATAGTACAAATAATTTTACACTAGAGTTGAACTAGCTCTATAAGCTTGCACAAATAATTTTACACTAGAGTTGACTAGCTCTATAGTCTAGTACAAATAATTTTACACTAGAGTTGAACTAGCTCTATAAGCTAGTTCAAATAATTTTACACTAGAGTTGAACTAGCTCTATAGCCTAGTACAAATAATTTTACACTAGAGTTGAACTAGCTCTATAAGCTAGTTCAAATAATTTTACACTAGAGTTGAACTAGCTCTATAAGCTAGTTCAAATAATTTTACACTAGAGTTGAACTAGCTCTATAA
>NW_025228356.1:6784-11956 GCF_018294505.1 Triticum aestivum | reverse complement strand
AATACTTTTACACTTGAGTTGAACTAGCTCTATAAGCTTGTACAAATAATTTTATAGTATAGTTGAACTAGGTCTATAAGCTAGGTCAAATAATTTTACACTAGAGTTGAACTAGCTCTATAGCCTAGTACAAATAATTTTACACTAGAGTTGAACTAGCTCTATAAGCTTGTACAAATAATTTTACACTACAGCTGACTAGCTCTATAGTCTAGTACAAATAATTTTACACTAGAGTTGACTAGCTCTATAGTCTAGTACAAATAATTTTACACTAGAGTTGAACTAGCTCTATAAGCTAGTTCAAATAATTTTACACTAGAGTTGAACTAGCTCTATAAGCTAGTTGAAATAATTTTACACTAGAGTTGAACTAGCTCTCTAAGCTTGTACAAATAATTTTACACTCGAGTTGACTAGCTCTATAGTCTAGTACAAATAATTTTACACTAGAGTTGAACTAGCTCTATAAGCTAGTTCAAATAATTTTACACTAGAGTTGAACTAGCTCTATAGCCTAGTAATAATAATTTTACACTAGAGTTGAACTAGCTCTATAAGCTAGTTCAAATAGTTTTACAATAGAATTGAACAAGTTCTATAAGCTAGTTCAAATACTTTTACACTTGAGTTGAACTAGCTCTATAAGCTTGTACAAATAATTTTACAGTAGAGTTGAACTAGGTCTATAAGCTAGTTCAAATAATTTTACACTCGAGTTGAACTAGCTCTATACCATAGTACAAATAATTTTACACTAGAGTTGACTAGCTCCATAGTCTAGTACAAATAATTTTACAATAGAGTTGAACTAGCTCTATAAGCTAGTTCAAATACTTTTACACTAGAGTTGAACTAGCTCTATAAGCTAGTTCAAATAATTTTACACTAGAGTTGAACTAGCTCTATAGCCTAGTAATAATAATTTTACACTAGAGTTGAACTAGCTCTATAAGCTAGTTCAAATAATTTTACAATAGAATTGAACAAGTTCTATAAGCTAGTTCAAATACTTTTACACTTGAGTTGAACTAGCTCTATAAGCTTGTACAAATAATTTTACACTAGAGTTGACTAGCTCTATAGTCTAGTACAAATAATTTTACAATAGAGTTGAACTAGCTCTATAAGCTAGTTCAAATAATTTTACACTAGAGTTGAACTAGCTCTATAGCCTAGTACAAATAATTTTACACTAGAGTTGAACTAGCTCTATAAGCTAGTTCAAATAATTTTACACTAGAATTGAACAAGTTCTATAAGCTAGTTCAAATACTTTTACACTAGAGTTGAACTAGCTCTATAAGCTAGTTCAAATAATTTTACACTAGAGTTGAACTAGCTCTATAGCCTAGTAATCATAATTTTACACTAGAGTTGAACTAGCTCTATAAGCTAGTTCAAATAATTTTACAATAGAATTGAACAAGTTCTATAAGCTAGTTCAAATACTTTTACACTTGAGTTGAACTAGCTCTATAAGCTAGTTCGAATAATTTTACACTAGAATTGAACAAGTTCTATAAGCTAGTTCAAATACTTTTACACTTGAGTTGAACTAGCTCTATAAGCTTGTACAAATAATTTTACAGTATAGTTGAACTAGGTCTATAAGCTAGGTCAAATAATTTTACACTAGAGTTGAACTAGCTCTATAGCCTAGTACAAATAAATTTACACTAGAGTTGAACTAGCTCTATAAGCTTGTACAAATAATTTTACACTAGAGCTGACTAGCTCTATAGTCTAGTACAAATAATTTTACACTAGAGTTCACTAGCTCTATAAGCTTGTACAAATAATTTTACAGTATAGTTGAACTAGGTCTATAAGCTAGGTCAAATAATTTTAGACTAGAGTTGAACTGGCTCTATAGCCTAGTACAAATAATTTTACACTAGAGTTGAACTAGCTCTGTAAGCTTGTACAAATAATTTTACACTAGAGTTGACTAGCTCTATAGTCTAGTACAAATAATTTTACACTAGAGCTGAACTAGCTCTATAGGCTAGTACAAATAATTTTACACTAGAGTTGAACTAGCTCTATAGCCTAGTACAAATAATTTTACACTAGAGTTGAACTAGCTCTATAAGCTAGTTCAAATAATTTTACACTAGAGTTGAACTAGCTCTATAAGCTAGTTCAAATAATTTTACACTAGAGTTGAACTAGCTCTCTAAGCTTGTACAAATAATTTTACACTAGAGTTGCCTAGCTTTATAGTCTAGTACAAATAATTTTACACTAGAGTTGAACTAGCTCTATAAGCTAGTTCAAATAATTTTACACTAGAGTTGAACTAGCTCTATAGCCTAGTACAAATAATTTTACACTAGAGTTGAACTAGCTCTATAAGCTAGTACAAATAATTTTACACTAGAGTTGAACTAGCTCTATAAGCTAGTTCAAATAATTTTACACTAGAGTTGAACTAGCTCTATAACCTAGTTCAAATAATTTTACACTAGAGTTGAACTAGCTCTATAAGCTTGTACAAATAATTTTACACTAGAGTTGAACTAGCTCTATAGCCTAGTACAAATAATTTTACACTAGAGTTGAACTAGCTCTATAAGCTAGTTCAAATAATTTTACACTAGAGTTGAACTAGCTCTATAAACTTGTACAAATAATTTTACACTAGAGTTGAACTAGCTCTATAGCCTAGTACAAATAATTTTACACTAGAGTTGAACTAGCTCTATAAGCTAGTTCAAATAATTTTACACTTGAATTGAACAAGTTCTATAAGCTAGTTCAAATACTTTTACACTTGAGTTGAACTAGCTCTATAAGCTTGTACAAATAATTTTATAGTATAGTTGAACTAGGTCTATAAGCTAGGTCAAATAATTTTACACTAGAGTTGAACTAGCTCTATAGCCTAGTACAAATAATTTTACACTAGAGTTGAACTAGCTCTATAAGCTAGTTCAAATAATTTTACACTAGAGTTGAACTAGCTCTATAGCCTAGTAATAATAATTTTACACTAGAGTTGAACTAGCTCTATAAGCTAGTTCAAATAATTTTACAATAGAATTGAACAAGTTCTACAAGCTAGTTCAAGTACTTTTACACTTGAGTTGAACTAGCTCTATAAGCTTGTACAAATAATTTTACAGTAGAGTTGAACTAGGTCTATAAGCTAGTTCAAATAATTTTACACTCGAGTTGAACTAGCTCTATACCATAGTACAAATAATTTTACACTAGAGTTGAACTAGCTCTATAGCCTAGTTCAAATAATTTTACACTAGAGTTGAACTAGCTCTATAAGCTAGTTCAAATAATTTTACACTATAATTGAACAAGTTCTATAAGCTAGTTCAAATACTTTTACACTAGAGTTGACTAGCTCCATAGTCTAGTACAAATAATTTTACAATAGAGTTGAACTAGCTCTATAAGCTAGTTCAAATACTTTTACACTAGAGTTGAACTAGCTCTATAAGCTAGTTCAAATAATTTTACACTAGAGTTGAACTAGCTCTCTACGCTTGTACAAATAATTTTACACTAGAGTTGACTAGCTCTATAGTCTAGTACAAATAATTTTGCACTAGAGTTGAACTAGCTCTATAAGCTAGTTCAAATAATTTTACACTAGAGTTGAACTAGCTCTCTAAGCTTGTACAAATAATTTTACACTAGAGTTGACTAGCTCTATAGTCTAGTACAAATAATTTTACACTAGAGTTGAACTAGCTCTATAAGCTAGTTCAAATAATTTTACACTAGAGTTGAACTAGCTCTATAAGCTTGTACAAATAATTTTACACTAGAGTTGAACTAGCTCTATAGCCTAGTACAAATAATTTTACACTAGAGTTGAACTAGCTCTATAAGCTAGTTCAAATAATTTTACACTTGAATTGAACAAGTTCTATAAGCTAGTTCAAATACATTTACACTTGAGTTGAACTAGCTCTATAAGCTTGTACAAATAATTTTATAGTATAGTTGAACTAGGTCTATAAGCTAGGTCAAATAATTTTACACTAGAGTTGAACTAGCTCTATAGCCTAGTACAAATAATTTTACACTAGAGTTGAACTAGCTCTATAAGCTTGTACAAATAATTTTACACTAGAGCTGACTAGCTCTATAGTCTAGTACAAATAATTTTACACTAGAGTTGACTAGCTCTATAGTCTAGTACAAATAATTTTACACTAGAGTTGAACTAGCTCTATAAGCTAGTTCAAATAATTTTACACTAGAGTTGAACTAGCTCTATAAGCTAGTTGAAATAATTTTACACTAGAGTTGAACTAGCTCTCTAAGCTTGTACAAATAATTTTACACTCGAGTTGACTAGCTCTATAGTCTAGTACAAATAATTTTACACTAGAGTTGAACTAGCTCTATAAGCTAGTTCAAATAATTTTACACTAGAGTTGAACTAGCTCTATAGCCTAGTAATAATAATTTTACACTAGAGTTGAACTAGCTCTATAAGCTAGTTCAAATAATTTTACAATAGAATTGAACAAGTTCTATAAGCTAGTTCAAATACTTTTACACTTGAGTTGAACTAGCTCTATAAGCTTGTACAAATAATTTTACAATAGAGTTGAACTAGGTCTATAAGCTAGTTCAAATAATTTTACACTCGAGTTGAACTAGCTCTATACCATAGTACAAATAATTTTACACTAGAGTTGACTAGCTCCATAGTCTAGTACAAATAATTTTACAATAGAGTTGAACTAGCTCTATAAGCTAGTTCAAATACTTCTACACTAGAGTTGAACTAGCTCTATAAGCTAGTTCAAATAATTTTACACTAGAGTTGAACTAGCTCTCTACGCTTGTACAAATAATTTTACACTAGAGTTGACTAGCTCTATAGTCTAGTACAAATAATTTTACACTAGAGTTGAACTAGCTCTATAAGCTAGATCAAATAATTTTACACTAGAGTTGAACTAGCTCTATAAGCTAGTTCAAATAATTTTACACTAGAGTTGAACTAGCTCTATAACCTAGTTCAAATAATTTTACACTAGAGTTGAACTAGCTCTATAAGCTTGTACAAATAATTTTACACTAGAGTTGAACTAGCTCTATAGCCTAGTTCAAATAATTTTACACTAGAGTTGAACTAGCTCTATAAGCTAGTTCAAATAATTTTACACTATAATTGAACAAGTTCTATAAGCTAGT
>NW_025228356.1:5262-6685 GCF_018294505.1 Triticum aestivum | reverse complement strand
CACTAGAGTTGAACTAGCTCTATAAGCTAGTTAAAATAATTTTACACTAGAGTTGAACTAGCTCTATAAGCTTGTACAAATAATTTTACACTAGAGTTGACTAGCTCTATAGTCTAGTACAAATAATTTTACACTAGAGTTGAACTAGCTCTATAAGCTAGTTCAAGTAATTTTACACTAGAGTTGAACTAGCTCTATAAGCTTGCACAAATAATTTTACACTAGAGTTGACTAGCTCTATAGTCTAGTACAAATAAATTTGCACTAGAGTTGAACTAGCTCTATAAGCTAGTTAAATAATTTTAAACTAGAGTTGAACTAGCTCTATAAGCTTGTACAAATAATTTTACACTAGAGTTGACTAGCTCTATAGTCTAGTACAAATAATTTTACAATAGAGTTGAACTAGCTCTATAAGCTAGTTCAAATAATTTTACACTAGAGTTGAACTAGCTCTATAAGCTAGTTCAAATAATTTTACACTAAAGTTGAACTAGCTCTCTAAGCTTGTACAAATAATTTTACACTAGAGTTGACTAGCTCTATAGTCTAGTACAAATAATTTTACACTAGAGTTGAACTAGCTCTATAAGCTAGTTCAAATAATTTTACACTAGAGTTGAACTAGCTCTATAAGCTAGTTCAAATAATTTTACACTAGAGTTGAACTAGCTCTATAACCTAGTTCAAATAATTTTACACTAGAGATGAACTAGCTCTATAAGCTTGTACAAATAATTTTACACTAGAGTTGAACTAGCTCTATAGCCTAGTACAAATAATTTTACACTAGAGTTGAACTAGCTCTATAAGCTAGTTCAAATACTTTTACACTTGAGTTGAACTAGCTCTATAAGCTTGTACAAATAATTTTATAGTATAGTTGAACTAGGTCTATAAGCTAGGTCAAATAATTTTACACTAGAGTTGAACTAGCTCTATAGCCTAGTACAAATAATTTTACACTAGAGTTGAACTAGCTCTATAAGCTTGTACAAATAATTTTACACTAGAGCTGACTAGCTCTATAGTCTAGTACAAATAATTTTACACTAGAGTTGACTAGCTCTATAGTCTAGTACAAATAATTTTACACTAGAGTTGAACTAGCTCTATAAGCTAGTTCAAATAATTTTACACTAGAGTTGACTAGCTCTATAGTCTAGTACAAATAATTTTACAATAGAGTTGAACTAGCTCTATAAGCTAGTTCAAATAATTTTACACTAGAGTTGAACTAGCTCTATAAGCTAGTTCAAATAATTTTACACTAGAGTTGAACTAGCTCTCTAAGCTTGTACAAATAATTTTACACTAGAGTTGACTAGCTCTATAGTCTAGTACAAATAATTTTACACTAGAGTTGAACTAGCTCTATAAGCTAGTTCAAATAATTTTACACTAGAGTTGGACTAGCTCTATA
>NW_025228356.1:4354-5252 GCF_018294505.1 Triticum aestivum | reverse complement strand
TCTATAAGCTAGTTCAAATACTTTTACACTTGAGTTGAACTAGCTCTATAAGCTTGTACAAATAATTTTATAGTATAGTTGAACTAGGTCTATAAGCTAGGTCAAATAATTTTACACTAGAGTTGAACTAGCTCTATAGCCTAGTACAAATAATTTTACACTAGAGTTGAACTAGCTCTATAAGCTTGTACAAATAATTTTACACTAGAGCTGACTAGCTCTATAGTCTAGTACAAATAATTTTACACTAGAGTTGACTAGCTCTATAGTCTAGTACAAATAATTTTACACTAGAGTTGAACTAGCTCTATAAGCTAGTTCAAATAATTTTACGCTAGAGTTGAACTAGCTCTATAGCCTAGTTCAAATAATTTTACACTAGAGTTGAACTAGCTCTATAAGCTAGTTCAAATAATTTTACACTATAATTGAACAAGTTCTATAAGCTAGTTCAAATACTTTTACACTTGAGTTGAACTAGCTCTATAAGCTTGTACAAATAATTTTACACTAGAGTTGAACTAGCTCTGTAAGCTAGTTCAAATAATTTTACACTAGAGTTGAACTAGCTCTATAAGCTAGTTCAAATAATTTTACACTAGAGTTGAACTAGCTCTCTAAGCTTGTACAAATAATTTTACACTAGAGTTGACTAGCTCTATAGTCTAGTACAAATAATTTTACACTAGAGTTGAACTAGCTCTATAAGCTAGTTCAAATAATTTTACACTAGAGTTGAACTAGCTCTATAAGCTTGTACAAATAATTTTACACTAGAGTTGAACTAGCTCTATAGCCTAGTACAAATAATTTTACACTAGAGTTGAACTAGCTCTATAAGCTAGTTCAAATAATTTTACACTTGAATTGAACAAGTTCTATAAGCTAGTTCAAATAC
>NW_025228356.1:3611-4344 GCF_018294505.1 Triticum aestivum | reverse complement strand
AACTAGCTCTATAAGCTTGTACAAATAATTTTACAGTAGAGTTGAACTAGGTCTATAAGCTAGTTCAAATAATTTTACACTCGAGTTGAACTAGGTCTATACCATAGTACAAATAATTTTACACTAGAGTTGAACTAGCTCTATAAGCTTGCACAAATAATTTTACACTAGAGTTGACTAGCTCTATAGTCTAGTACAAATAATTTTGCACTAGAGTTGAACTAGCTCTATAAGCTAGTTAAAATAATTTTACACTAGAGTTGAACTAGCTTTATAAGCTTGTACAAATAATTTTACACTAGAGTTGACTAGCTCTATAGTCTAGTACAAATAATTTTACAATAGAGTTGAACTAGCTCTATAAGCTAGTTCAAATAATTTTACACTAGAGTTGAACTAGCTCTATAAGCTAGTTCAAATAATTTTACACTAGAGTTGAACTAGCTCTCTAAGCTTGTACAAATAATTTTACACTAGAGTTGACTAGCTCTATAGTCTAGTACAAATAATTTTACACTAGAGTTGAACTAGCTCTATAAGCTAGTTCAAATAATTTTACACTAGAGTTGGACTAGCTCTATAAGCTAGTTCAAATAATTTTACACTAGAGTTGAACTAGCTCTATAACCTAGTTCAAATAATTTTACACTAGAGTTGAACTAGCTCTATAAGCTAGTTCAAATAATTTTACACTAGAGTTGAACTAGCTCTATAAGCTTGCACAAATAATTTT
>NW_025228356.1:2178-3601 GCF_018294505.1 Triticum aestivum | reverse complement strand
CACTAGAGTTGAACTAGCTCTATAAGCTAGTTAAAATAATTTTACACTAGAGTTGAACTAGCTCTATAAGCTTGTACAAATAATTTTACACTAGAGTTGACTAGCTCTATAGTCTAGTACAAATAATTTTACACTAGAGTTGAACTAGCTCTATAAGCTAGTTCAAGTAATTTTACACTAGAGTTGAACTAGCTCTATAAGCTTGCACAAATAATTTTACACTAGAGTTGACTAGCTCTATAGTCTAGTACAAATAAATTTGCACTAGAGTTGAACTAGCTCTATAAGCTAGTTAAATAATTTTAAACTAGAGTTGAACTAGCTCTATAAGCTTGTACAAATAATTTTACACTAGAGTTGACTAGCTCTATAGTCTAGTACAAATAATTTTACAATAGAGTTGAACTAGCTCTATAAGCTAGTTCAAATAATTTTACACTAGAGTTGAACTAGCTCTATAAGCTAGTTCAAATAATTTTACACTAAAGTTGAACTAGCTCTCTAAGCTTGTACAAATAATTTTACACTAGAGTTGACTAGCTCTATAGTCTAGTACAAATAATTTTACACTAGAGTTGAACTAGCTCTATAAGCTAGTTCAAATAATTTTACACTAGAGTTGAACTAGCTCTATAAGCTAGTTCAAATAATTTTACACTAGAGTTGAACTAGCTCTATAACCTAGTTCAAATAATTTTACACTAGAGATGAACTAGCTCTATAAGCTTGTACAAATAATTTTACACTAGAGTTGAACTAGCTCTATAGCCTAGTACAAATAATTTTACACTAGAGTTGAACTAGCTCTATAAGCTAGTTCAAATACTTTTACACTTGAGTTGAACTAGCTCTATAAGCTTGTACAAATAATTTTATAGTATAGTTGAACTAGGTCTATAAGCTAGGTCAAATAATTTTACACTAGAGTTGAACTAGCTCTATAGCCTAGTACAAATAATTTTACACTAGAGTTGAACTAGCTCTATAAGCTTGTACAAATAATTTTACACTAGAGCTGACTAGCTCTATAGTCTAGTACAAATAATTTTACACTAGAGTTGACTAGCTCTATAGTCTAGTACAAATAATTTTACACTAGAGTTGAACTAGCTCTATAAGCTAGTTCAAATAATTTTACACTAGAGTTGACTAGCTCTATAGTCTAGTACAAATAATTTTACAATAGAGTTGAACTAGCTCTATAAGCTAGTTCAAATAATTTTACACTAGAGTTGAACTAGCTCTATAAGCTAGTTCAAATAATTTTACACTAGAGTTGAACTAGCTCTCTAAGCTTGTACAAATAATTTTACACTAGAGTTGACTAGCTCTATAGTCTAGTACAAATAATTTTACACTAGAGTTGAACTAGCTCTATAAGCTAGTTCAAATAATTTTACACTAGAGTTGGACTAGCTCTATA
>NW_025228356.1:1270-2168 GCF_018294505.1 Triticum aestivum | reverse complement strand
TCTATAAGCTAGTTCAAATACTTTTACACTTGAGTTGAACTAGCTCTATAAGCTTGTACAAATAATTTTATAGTATAGTTGAACTAGGTCTATAAGCTAGGTCAAATAATTTTACACTAGAGTTGAACTAGCTCTATAGCCTAGTACAAATAATTTTACACTAGAGTTGAACTAGCTCTATAAGCTTGTACAAATAATTTTACACTAGAGCTGACTAGCTCTATAGTCTAGTACAAATAATTTTACACTAGAGTTGACTAGCTCTATAGTCTAGTACAAATAATTTTACACTAGAGTTGAACTAGCTCTATAAGCTAGTTCAAATAATTTTACGCTAGAGTTGAACTAGCTCTATAGCCTAGTTCAAATAATTTTACACTAGAGTTGAACTAGCTCTATAAGCTAGTTCAAATAATTTTACACTATAATTGAACAAGTTCTATAAGCTAGTTCAAATACTTTTACACTTGAGTTGAACTAGCTCTATAAGCTTGTACAAATAATTTTACACTAGAGTTGAACTAGCTCTGTAAGCTAGTTCAAATAATTTTACACTAGAGTTGAACTAGCTCTATAAGCTAGTTCAAATAATTTTACACTAGAGTTGAACTAGCTCTCTAAGCTTGTACAAATAATTTTACACTAGAGTTGACTAGCTCTATAGTCTAGTACAAATAATTTTACACTAGAGTTGAACTAGCTCTATAAGCTAGTTCAAATAATTTTACACTAGAGTTGAACTAGCTCTATAAGCTTGTACAAATAATTTTACACTAGAGTTGAACTAGCTCTATAGCCTAGTACAAATAATTTTACACTAGAGTTGAACTAGCTCTATAAGCTAGTTCAAATAATTTTACACTTGAATTGAACAAGTTCTATAAGCTAGTTCAAATAC
>NW_025228356.1:799-1260 GCF_018294505.1 Triticum aestivum | reverse complement strand
TATAAGCTTGTACAAATAATTTTACACTAGAGTTGACTAGCTCTATAGTCTAGTACAAATAATTTTACAATAGAGTTGAACTAGCTCTATAAGCTAGTTCAAATAATTTTACACTAGAGTTGAACTAGCTCTATAAGCTAGTTCAAATAATTTTACACTAGAGTTGAACTAGCTCTCTAAGCTTGTACAAATAATTTTACACTAGAGTTGACTAGCTCTATAGTCTAGTACAAATAATTTTACACTAGAGTTGAACTAGCTCTATAAGCTAGTTCAAATAATTTTACACTAGAGTTGGACTAGCTCTATAAGCTAGTTCAAATAATTTTACACTAGAGTTGAACTAGCTCTATAACCTAGTTCAAATAATTTTACACTAGAGTTGAACTAGCTCTATAAGCTAGTTCAAATAATTTTACACTAGAGTTGAACTAGCTCTATAAGCTTGCACAAATAATTTT
>NW_025228356.1:0-789 GCF_018294505.1 Triticum aestivum | reverse complement strand
TTTACACTTGAGTTGAACTAGCTCTATAAGCTTGTACAAATAATTTTATAGTATAGTTGAACTAGGTCTATAAGCTAGGTCAAATAATTTTACACTAGAGTTGAACTAGCTCTATAGCCTAGTACAAATAATTTTACACTAGAGTTGAACTAGCTCTATAAGCTTGTACAAATAATTTTACACTAGAGCTGACTAGCTCTATAGTCTAGTACAAATAATTTTACACTAGAGTTGACTAGCTCTATAGTCTAGTACAAATAATTTTACACTAGAGTTGAACTAGCTCTATAAGCTAGTTCAAATAATTTTACACTACAGTTGAACTAGCTCTATAAGCTAGTTGAAATAATTTTACACTAGAGTTGAACTAGCACTCTAAGCTTGTACAAATAATTTTACACTCGAGTTGACTAGCTCTATAGTCTAGTACAAATAATTTTACACTAGAGTTGAACTAGCTCTATAAGCTAGTTCAAATAATTTTACACTAGAGTTGAACTAGCTCTATAGCCTAGTACAAATAATTTTACACTAGAGTTGAACTAGCTCTATAAGCTAGTTCAAATAATTTTACAATAGAATTGAACAAGTTCTATAAGCTAGTTCAAATACTTTTACACTTGAGTTGAACTAGCTCTATAAGCTTGTACAAATAATTTTAAAGTAGAGTTGAACTAGGTCTATAAGCTAGTTCAAATAATTTTACACTCGAGTTGAACTAGCTCTATACCATAGTACAAATAATTTTACACTAGAGTTGAACTAGCTCTATGAGCTTGCACAAATAAT
>NW_025228355.1:69022-69734 GCF_018294505.1 Triticum aestivum | reverse complement strand
GCATAGCATGTGCAAAAGAGTAGAGAGGGTCATGGCCAAAACTGGACGCACTTCGTGTACATATCAGGGTTTCGGACGAGAACTCATCTGTTACACGGGCACTTCAATGTTTCTTAAACTTATTTGAACTCCAGACTATTTTTGCGTTCAGTATGCATCATTCAAAGCGACGTCATCAATTTCCAGCATGTTCTCACATCATTTGCTGTTTTTCAGTCATTTACCGATTTGTTTAGAGAGCTAAATGACCGTGAAATTGAAAATCACTACAAAATGAACTCTGAAAATGTTGGAACTTGGCATGGTATCATCATTTCACCCGCATAGCATGTCCAAAAGAATAGAGAGGGTCACGGCGAAAACTGGACGCACTTCGTGTCCAAACTAGACAATCTCTTTCGGAGTATCAGGGTTTCGGACGAGAACCCATCTGTTACACGGGCACTTCAATGTTTCTTAAACTTATTTCAATTCCAGACTATTTTTGCGTTTAGTATGCAGCATTTAAAGCGACATCATCAATTTCCAGCACGTTCTGACATCATTTGCTGTTTTTCAGTCATTTACCGATTTGTTTAGAGAGCTAAATGACCGTGAAATTGAAAATCACTACAAAATGAACTCTGAAAATGTTGGAACTTGGCATGGTATCATCATTTCACCCGCATAGCATGTGCACAAGAGTAGAGAGGGTCATGGCCAAAACTGGACG
>NW_025228355.1:66881-67793 GCF_018294505.1 Triticum aestivum | reverse complement strand
GGGCACTTCAATGTTTCTTAAACTTATTTGAACTCCAGACTATTTTTGTGTTCAGTATGCATCATTCAAAGTGACGTCATCAATTTCCTGCATGTTCTGACATCATTTGCTGTTTTTCAGTCATTTACCGATTTGTTTAGAGAGCTAAATGACCGTGAAATTGAAAATCACTACAAAATGAACTCTGAAAAAGTTCGAACTTGGCATGGTATCATCATTTCACCCGCATAGCATGTGCACAAGAGTAGAGAGGGTCATGGCCAAAACTGGACGTACTTCATGTACAAACTGGACAATCTCTTTCAGAGTATCAGGGTTTCGAACGAGAACTCATCTGTTACACGGGCACTTCAATGTTTCTTAAACTTATTTGAACTCTAGACTATTTTTGTGTTCAGTATGCAACATTCAAAGCCACGTCATCAATTTCCAGCATGTTCTGACATCATTTGCTATTTTTGAGTCATTTACCGATTTGTTTAGAGAGCTAAATGACCGTGAAATTGAAAATCACTACAAAATGAACTCTGAAAATGTCGAAACTTGGCATGGTATCATCATTTCACCCGCATAGCATGTGCAAAAGAGTAGAGACAGTCACGGCGAAAACTGGATGCACTTTGTGTACAAACTGGATAATCTCTTTCGGAGTATCAGGGTTTCGGACGAGAACTCACCTGTTACACGGGCACTTCAATGTTTTTTAAACTTATTTGAACTCGAGACTATTTTTGCGTTCAGTATGTAGCATTCAAAGCGGCGTCATCAATTTCCAGCATGTTCTGACATCATTTGCTGTTTTTCAGTCATTTACCGATTTGTTTAGAGAGCTAAATGACTGTGAAATTGAAAATCACTACAAAATGAACTCTGAAAATGTTGGAACTTGGCATGGTATCATCATTCCACCCG
>NW_025228355.1:66362-66871 GCF_018294505.1 Triticum aestivum | reverse complement strand
TTTCACCCGCATAGCATGTGCAAAAGAGTAGAGACAGTCACGGCGAAAACTGGATGCACTTTGTGTACAAACTGGATAATCTCTTTCGGGGTATCAGGGTTTCGGACGAGAACTCACCTGTTACACAGGCACTTCAATGTTTTTTAAACTTATTTGAACTCGAGACTATTTTTGCGTTCAGTATTTAGCATTCAAAGCGACGTCATCAATTTCCAGCATGTTCTGACATCATTTGCTGTTTTTCAGTCATTTACCGATTTGTTTAGAGAGCTAAATGACTGTGAAATTGAAAATCACTACAAAATGAACTCTGAAAATGTTGGAACTTGGCATGGTATCATCATTTCACCCGCATAGCATGTGCAAAAGAGTAGAGACGATCACGGCGAAAACTGGACGCACTTCGTGTACAAACTGGACAATCTCTTTCGGAGTATCAGGTTTCGGACGAGAACTCATCTGTTACACGCGCACTTCAATGTTTTTTAAAATTATTTGAACTCCAAACT
>NW_025228355.1:60841-61402 GCF_018294505.1 Triticum aestivum | reverse complement strand
AACTCATCTGTTACACGGGCACTTCAATGTTTCTTAAACTAATTTGAACTCCAGACTATTTTTGCGTACAGTATGCATCATTCAAAGCGACGTCATCAATTTCCAGCATGTTCTGACATCATTTGCTGTTTTTCAGTTATTTACTGATTTGTTTAGAGAGCTAAATGACCGTGAAATTGAAAATCACTACAAAATTAACTCTCAAAATGTTGGAACTTGGCATGGTATCATCATTTCACCCGCATAGCATGTGCAAAAGAGTAGAGAGGGTCACGGCGAAAACTAGACGCACTTTGTGTACAAACTGGACAATCTCTTTCGGAGTATCAGGGTTTCGGACGAGAACTCATTTGTTACAAGGGCACTTCAATGTTTCTGAAACTTATTTGAACTCTAGACTATTTTTGCGTTTAGTATGCAATATTTAAAGTGACGTCATCAATTTCCAGCATGTTCTGACATCATTTGCTGTTTTTCAGTCATTTACCGATTTGTTTAGAGAGCTAAATGACCGTGAAATTGAAAATCACTACAAAATGAACTCTGAAAATGTTGGAACTT
>NW_025228355.1:55274-55839 GCF_018294505.1 Triticum aestivum | reverse complement strand
ATCATTCAAAGAAACGTCATCAATTTCCAGCATGTTTTGGCATCATCTGCTGTTTTTCAGTCATTTACCGATTTGTTTAGGGAGCTAAATGACCGTGAAATTGAAAATCACTACAAAATGAACTCTGAAAATGTTGGAACTTGGAATGGTATCATCATTTCACCCGCATAGCTTGTGCAAAAGAGTAGAGGGTCACAGCGAAAACAGGACGCACTTTGTGTACAAACTTGACAATCTCTTTCGGAGTATCAGGGTTTCGGACGAGAACTCATCTGTTACACGGGCACTTCAATGTTTTTTAAACTTATTTGAACTCCAGACTATTTTTGCGTTCAGTATGCAGCATTCAAAGCAACATCATCAATTTCCTGCACGTTCTGACATCATTTGTTGTTTTTCAGTCATTTACCGATTTGTTTAGAGAGCTAAATGACCGTGAAATTGAAAATCACTACAAAATTAACTGTGAAAATGTTGGAACTTGGCATGGTATCATCATTTCACCCGCATAGCATGTGCAAAAGAGTAGAGAGGGTCACAACGAAAACTCGACGCAATTTGTGCA
>NW_025228355.1:53932-55193 GCF_018294505.1 Triticum aestivum | reverse complement strand
ATCAGGGTTTCCGACGAGAACTCATCTGTTACACGGGCACTTCAATGTTTTTTAAACTTATTTGAACTCCAGACTATTTTTGCGTTCAGTATGCAGCATTCAAAGCGACATCATCAATTTCCTGCACGTTCCGACATCATTTGCTGTTTTTCAGTCATTTACCGATTTGTTTAGAGAGCTAAATGACCGTGAAATTGAAAATCACTACAAAATTAAATGTGAAAATGTTGGAACTTGGCATGGTATCATCATTTCACCCGCATAGCATGTGCAAAAGAGTAGAGACGGTCATGGCGAAAACTGGACGCACTTCGTGTACAAACTGGACAATCTCTTTCGGAGTATTAGGGTTTCGGACGAGAACTCATCTCTTACACGGGCACTTCAATGTTTTTTAAACTTATTTGAACTACAGACTATTTTTGCGTTCAGTATGCAGCATTCAAAGCGACGTCATCAATTTCCAGCATGTTCTGACATCATTTGCTGTTTTCAGTCATTTACCGATTTGTTTAGAGAGCTAAATGACCGTGAAATTGTAAATCACAACAAAATGAACTCTGAAAATGTTGGAACTTGGCATGGTATCATCATTTCACCCACATAGCATGTGCAAAAGAGTAGAGAGGGTCACAACGAAAACTCGACGCAATTTGTGTACAAACTGGACAATCTCTTTCGGAGTATCAGGGTTTCGGACGAGAACCCATTTGTTACACGGGCACTTCAATGTTTCTTAAACTTATTTCAACTCCAGACTATTTTTGCGTTTAGTATGCAGCATTTAAATCGACATCATCAATTTCCAGCACGTTCTGACATCATTTGCTGTTTTTCAGTCATTTACCGATTTGTTTAGAGAGCTAAATGACCGTGAAATTGAAAATCACTACAAAATGAACTCTGAAAATGTTGGAACTTGGCATGGTATCATTATTTCACCCGCATAGCATGTGCAAAAGAGTAGAGAGGGTCACAGCGAAAACTGGACGCACTTTGTGTACAAACTGGACAATCTCTTTCGGAGTATCAAGGTTTCGGACGAGAACTCATCTGTTACACGGGCACTTCAATGTTTCTTAAACTTATTTGAACTCCAGACTATTTTTGGGTTCAGTATGTATCATTCAAAGAAACGTCATCAATTTCCAGCATGTTTTGGCATCATCTGCTGTTTTTCAGTCATTTACCGATTTGTTTAGGGAGCTAAATGACCGTGAAATTGAAAATCACTACAAAATGAACTCTGAAAATGTTGGAA
>NW_025228355.1:53005-53750 GCF_018294505.1 Triticum aestivum | reverse complement strand
AACTCATCTGTTACACAGGGACTTCAATGTTTCTTCAACTTATTTCAACTCCAGACTATTTTTGCGTTCAGTATGCAGCATTCAAAGCGACGTCATCAATTTACAGCATGTTCTGACATCATTTGCTGTTTTTCAGTCATTTACCGATTTGTTTAGAGAGCTAAATGACCGTGAAGTTGAAAATCACTACAAAATGAACTCTGAAAATGTTGGAACTTGGCATGGTATCATCATTTCACCCGAATAGCATGTGCAAAAGAGTAGAGAGGGACATGGCCAAAACTGGAAGCACTTTGTGTACAAACTTGACAATCTCTTTCGGAGTATCAGGGTTTCGGACGAGAACTCATCTGTTACACGGGCACTTCAATGTTTCTTAAACTTATTTGAACTCCAGACTATTTTTGTGTTCAGTATGAAGCATTCAAAGCCACGTCATCAATTTACAGCATGTTCTGACATCATTTGCTATTTTTCAGTCATTTACCGATTTGTTTAGAGAGCTAAATGACCGTGAAATTGAAAATCACTACAAAATTAACTCTGAAAATGTTGGAACTTGGCATGGTATCATCATTTCACCCGCATAGCATGTGCAAAAGAATAGAGAGGGTCACGGCGAAAACTGGATGCACTTCGTGTACAAACTGGACAATCTCTTTCGGAGTATCAGGGTTTCGGACGAGAACCCATTTGTTACACGGGCACTTCAATGTTTCTTAAACTTATTTCAACTCCAGACTAT
>NW_025228355.1:52504-52808 GCF_018294505.1 Triticum aestivum | reverse complement strand
TCTCTTTCGGAGTATCAGGGTTTCGGACGAGAACCCATCTGTTACACGGGCACTTCAATGTTTCTTAAACTTATTTCAACTCCAGACTATTTTTGCGTTTAGTATGCAGCATTTAAAGCGACATCATCAATTTCCAGCACGTTCTGACATCATTTGCTGTTTTTCAGTCATTTACCGATTTGTTTAGAGAGCTAAATGACCGTGAAATTGAAAATCACTACAAAATGAACTCTGAAAATGTTGGAACTTGGCATGGTATCATCATTTCACCCGCATAGCATGTGCACAAGAGTAGAGAGGGTCA
>NW_025228355.1:47226-47766 GCF_018294505.1 Triticum aestivum | reverse complement strand
GGAGTATCAGGGTTTCGGACGAGAACCCATCTGTTACACGGGCACTTCAATGTTTCTTCAACTTATTTCAACTCCAGACTATTTTTGCGTTTAGTATGCAGCATTTAAAGCGACGTCATCAATTTCCAGCATGTTCTATCATCATTTGCTGTTTTTCAGTCATTTACCGATTTGTTTAGAGAGCTAAATGACCGTGAAATTGAAAATCACTACAAAATGAACTCCGAAAATGTTGGAACTTGGCATGGTATCACCATTTCACCCGCATAGCATGTGCAAAAGAATAGAGAGGCTCACGGCGAAAACTGGACGCACTTCATGTACAAACTGGACAATCTCTTTCGGAGTATCAGGGTTTCGGACGAGAACCCATCTGTTACACGGGCACTTCAATGTTACTTAAACTTATTTGAACTCCAGACTATTTTTCGTTCAGTATGCGGCATTCAAAGCGACGTGATCAATTTCCAGCATGTTCTCACATCATTTGCTGTTTTTCAGTCATTTACCAATTTGTTTAGAGAGCTAAATGACCGTGAA
>NW_025228355.1:45630-46202 GCF_018294505.1 Triticum aestivum | reverse complement strand
GAGTATCAGGGTTTCTGACGAGAACTCATCTGTTACACGGGCACTTCAATGTTTTTGGAACTTATTTGAACTCCAGACTATTTTTGCGTTTAGTATGCAGCATTTAAAGCGACATCATCAATTTCCAGCATGTTCTGACATCATTTGTTGTTTTTCAGTCATTTACCGATTTGTTTAGAGAGCTAAATGACCGTGAAATTGAAAATCACTACAAAATTAACTCTGAAAATGTTGGAACTTGGCATGGTATCATCATTTCACCCGCATAGCATGTGCAAAAGAGTAGAGACGGTCACGGCGAAAACTCGACGCACTTCGTGTACAAACTGGACAATCTCTTTCGGAGTATCAGGGTTTCGGAGGAGAACCCATCTGTTACACGGGCACTTCAATGTTTCTTAAACTTATTTCAACTCCAGACTATTTTTGCGTTCTGTATGCAGCATTCAAAGCGACGTTATCAATTTCCAGCATGTTCTGACATCATTTGCTGTTTTCAGTCATTTACCGATTTGTTTAGGGAGCTAAATGACCGTGAAATTGAAAATCACTACAAAATGAACTCTGAAAAT
>NW_025228355.1:44972-45478 GCF_018294505.1 Triticum aestivum | reverse complement strand
CACGGGCACTTCAATATTTTTTAAACTTATTTGAACTCCAGACTATTTTTGCGTTCAGTATGCAGCATTCAAAGCGACGTCATCAATTTCCAGCACGTTCTGACATCATTTGCTGTTTTTCAGTCATTTACCGATTTGTATAGAGAGCTAAATGACCGTGAAATTGAAAATCACTACAAAATTAACTCTGAAAATGTTGGAACTTGGCATGGTATCATCATTTCACCCGCATAGCATGTGCAAAAGAGTAGAGACGGTCACGGTGAAAACTGGACGCACTTCGTGTACAAACTGGACAATCTCTTTCGGAGTATCAGGGTTTCGGACGAGAACTCATTTGTTACACGGGCACTTCAATGTTTCTTAAACTTATTTGAATTCTATACTATTTTTCCGTTTAGTATGCAGCATTTAAAGCGACATCATCAATTTCCAGCATGTTCTGGCATCATTTGCTGTTTTTAAGTCATTTACCGATTTGTTTAGGGAGCTAAATGACCGTGAAA
>NW_025228355.1:44577-44962 GCF_018294505.1 Triticum aestivum | reverse complement strand
GAAAACTGGACACACTTTGTGTACAAACTTGACAATCTCTTTCGAAGTATCAGGGTTTCGGACGAGAACTCATCTGTTACACGGGCACTTCAATGTTTTTGAAACTTCTTTGAACTCCAGACTATTTTTGCGTTCAGTATGCAGCATTCAAAGCGACGTCATCAATTTCCAGCATGTTCTGACATCATTTGCTGTTTTTCAGTCATTTACCGATTTGTTTAGAGAGCTAAATGACCGTGAAATTGAAAATCACTACAAAATGAACTCTGAAAATGTTGGAACTTGCCATGGTATCATCATTTCACCCGCATAGCATGTGCAAAAGAGTAGAGACGGTCACCGCGAAAACTGGACGCACTTTGTGTACAAGGTTGACAATCTCTTT
>NW_025228355.1:44123-44567 GCF_018294505.1 Triticum aestivum | reverse complement strand
ATCAATTTCCAGCATGTTCTGGCATCATTTGATGTTTTTCAGTCATTTACCGATTTGTTTAGAGAGCTAAATGACCGTGAAATTGAAAATCACTACAAAAGGAACTCTGAAAATGTTGGAACTTGGCATGGTATCACCATTTCACCCGCATAGCATGTGCAAAAGAATAGAGAGGGTCACGGCGAAAACTGGATGCACTTCGTGTACAAACTAGACAATCTCTTTCGGAGTATCAGGGTTTCGGACGAGAACCCATCTGTTACACGGGCACTTCAATGTTTCTTAAACTTATTTCACCTCCAGACTATTTTTGCGTTCAGTATGCAGCATTCAAAGAGACGTCATCAATTTCCAGCATGTTCTGACATCATTTGCCGTTTTTCAGTCATTTACCGATTTGTTTAGAGAGCTAAATGACCGTGAAATTGAAAATCACTACAAAAT
>NW_025228355.1:41604-44113 GCF_018294505.1 Triticum aestivum | reverse complement strand
TGTTACACGGGCATTTCAATGTTTTTTAAACTTATTTGAACTCCAGACTATTTTTGCGTTCAGTATGCAGTCTTTAAAGCGACGTCATCAATTTCCAGCATGTTCTGGCATCATTTGATGTTTTTCAGTCATTTACCGATTTGTTTAGAGAGCTAAATGACCGTGAAATTGAAAATCACTACAAAAGGAACTCTGAAAATGTTGGAACTTGGCATGGTATCACCATTTCACCCGCATAGCATGTGCAAAAGAATAGAGAGGGTCACGGCGAAAACTGGATGCACTTCGTGTACAAACTAGACAATCTCTTTCGGAGTATCAGGGTTTCGGACGAGAACCCATCTGTTACACGGGCACTTCAATGTTTCTTAAACTTATTTCACCTCCAGACTATTTTTGCATTCAGTATGCAGCATTCAAAGCAACGTCATCAATTTCCAGCATGTTCTGACATCATTTGCCGTTTTTCAGTCATTTACCGATTTGTTTAGAGAGCTAAATGACCGTGAAATTGAAAATCACTACAAAATGAACTCTGAAAATGTTCGAACTCGGCATGGTATCATCATTTCACCCGCATAGCATGTGCAAAAGAGTAGAGAGGGTCACAGCGAAAACTGGACGCACTTTGTGTACAAACTAGACAATCTCGTTCGGAGTATCAGTGTTTCGGACGAGAACTCATCTGTTACACGGGCACTTCAATGTTTTTTAAACTTATTTGAACTCCAGACTATTTTTGCGTTCAGTATGCAGTCTTTAAAGCGATGTCATCAATTTCCAGCATGTTCTGGCATCATTTGATGTTTTTCAGTCATTTACCGATTTGTTTAGAGAGCTAAATGACCGTGAAATTGAAAATCACTACAAAAGGAACTCTGAAAATGTTGGAACTTGGCATGGTATCACCATTTGACCCGCATAGCATGTGCAAAAGAATAGAGAGGGTCACGGCGAAAACTGGATGCACTTCGTGTACAAACTGGACAATCTCTTTCGGAGTATCAGGGTTTCGGACGAGAACCCATCTGTTACACGGGCACTTCAATGTTTCTCAAACTTATTTCACCTCCAGACTATTTTTGCGTTCAGTATGCAGCATTCAAAGCGACGTCATCAATTTCCAGCATGTTCTGACATCATTTGCCGTTTTTCAGTCATTTACCGATTTGTTTAGAGAGCTAAATGACTGTGCAATTGAAAATCACTACAAAATGAACTCTGAAAATGTTGGAACTTGGCATGGTATCATCATTTCACCCGCATAGCATGTGCAAAACAATAGAGAGGGTCACGGCGAAAACTAGACGCACTTCGTGTACAAACTGGACAATCTCTTTCGGAGTATCAGGGTTTCGGACGAGAACCCATCTGTTACACGGGCACTTCAATGTTTCCTAAACTTATTTCAACTCCAGACTATTTTTGCGTTCAATATGCAGCATTCAAAGCGACGTCATCAATTTCCAGCATGTTCTGACATCATTTGCAGTTTTTCAGTCATTTACCGATTTGTTTAGAGAGCTAAATGACCGTGAAATTGAAAATCACTACAAAATGAACTCTGAAAATGTTGGAACTTGGCATGGTATCATCATTTCACCCGCATAGCATGTGCAAAAGAGTAGAGAGGGTCACAGCGAAAACTGGACGCACTTTGTGTACAAACTAGACAATCTCGTTCGGAGTATCAGTGTTTCGGACGAGAACTCATCTGTTACACGGGCACTTCAATGTTTTTTAAACTTATTTGAACTCCAGACTATTTTTGCGTTCAGTATGCAGTCTTTAAAGCGATGTAATCAATTTCCAGCATGTTCTGGCATCATTTGATGTTTTTCAGTCATTTACCGATTTGTTTAGAGAGCTAAATGACCGTGAAATTGAAAAACACTACAAAAGGAACTCTGAAAATGTTGGAACTTGGCATGGTATCACCATTTCACCCGCATAGCATGTGCAAAAGAATAGAGAGGGTCACGGCGAAAACTGGACGCACTTCGTGTACAAACTAGACAATCTCTTTCGGAGTATCAGGGTTTCGGACGAGAACCCATCTGTTACACGGGCACTTCAATGTTTCTTAAACTTATTTCACCTCCAGACTATTTCTGCGTTCAGTATGCAGCATTCAAAGCGACGTCATCAATTTCCAGCATGTTCTGACATCATTTGCCGTTTTTCAGTCATTTACCGATTTGTTTAGAGAGCTAAATGACCGTGAAATTGAAAATCACTACAAAATGAACTCTGAAAATGTTGGAACTTGGCATGGTATCATCATTTCACCCGCATAGCATGTGCAAAACAATAGAGAGGGTCACGGCGAAAACTAGACGCACTTCGTGTACAAACTGGACAATCTCTTTCGGAGTATCAGGGTTTCGGACGAGAACCCATCTGTTACACGGGCACTTCAATGTTTCTTAAACTTACTTCAACTCTAGACTATTTTTGCGTTCAGTATCCAGCATTCAAAGCGACGTCATCAATTTCCAGCATGTTCTGA
>NW_025228355.1:40830-41479 GCF_018294505.1 Triticum aestivum | reverse complement strand
AATCACTAAAAAATGAACTCTGAAAATGTTGGAACTTGGCATGGTATCATCATTTCACCCGCATAGCATGTGCAAAAGAGTAGAGTGGGTCACAGCGAAAACTGGACGCACTTTGTGTACAAACTAGACAATCTCGTTCGGAGTATCAGTGTTTCGGACGAGAACTCATCTGTTACACGGGCACTTCAATGTTTTTTAAACTTATTTGAACTCCAGACTATTTTTGCGTTTAGTATCCAGTCTTTAAAGCGATGTAATCAATTTCCAGCATGTTCTGGCATCATTTGATGTTTTTCAGTCATTTACCGATTTGTTTAGAGAGCTAAATGACCGTGAAATTGAAAATCACTACAAAATTAACAATGAAAATGTTGGAACTTGGCATGGTATCATCATTTCACCCGCATAGCATGTGCAAAAGAGTAGAGAGGGTCACGGCGAAAACTGGACGCACTTCGTGTACAAACTGGACAATCTCTTTCGGAGTATCAGGGTTTCGGACGAGAACTCATCTGTTACACGGGCACTTCAATGTTTCTTAAACTTACTTGAACTCTAGACTATTTTTGCGTTTAGTATGCAGTCTTTAAAGCGACGTCATCAATTTCCAGCATGTTCTGACATCATTTGCTGTTTTTCAGTCATTTAC
>NW_025228355.1:40543-40811 GCF_018294505.1 Triticum aestivum | reverse complement strand
GAGAACCCATCTGTTACACGGGCACTTCAATGTTTCCTAAACTTATTTCAAGTCCAGACTATTTTTGCGTTCAATATGCAGCATTCAAAGCGACGTCATCAATTTCCAGCATGTTCTGACATCATTTGCAGTTTTTCAGTCATTTACCGATTTGTTTAGAGAGCTAAATGACCGTGAAATTGAAAATCACTACAAAATGAACTCTGAAAATGTTGGAACTTGGCATGGTATCATCATTTCACCCGCATAGCATGTGCAAAAGAGTAGA
>NW_025228355.1:39722-40533 GCF_018294505.1 Triticum aestivum | reverse complement strand
GACTATTTTTGCGTTTAGTATGCAGTCTTTAAAGCGACGTCATCAATTTCCAGCATGTTCTGACATCATTTGCTGTTTTTCAGTCATTTACGGATTTGTTTAGGGAGCTAAATGACCGTGAAATTGAAAATCACTACAAAATGAACTCTGAAAATGTTGGAACTTGGCATGGTATCATCATTTCACCCGCATAGCATGTGCAAAAGAATAGAGAGGGTCACGGTGAAAACTGGACGCACTTCGTGTACAAACTGGACAATCTCTTTCGGAGTGTCAGGGTTTCGGACGAGAACCCATCTGTTACACGGGCACTTCAATGTTTCTTAAACTTATTTCAACTCCAGACTATTTTTGCGTTCAGTATGCAGCATGCAAAGTGTTGTCATCAATTTCCAGCATGTTCTGACCTCATTTGCTGTTTTTCAGTCATTTACCGATTTGTTTAGAGAGCTAAATGACCGTGAAATTGAAAATCTCTAAAAATGAACTCTGAAAATGTTGTAACTTGGCATGGTATAATCATTTCACCCGCATAGCATGTGCAAAAGAGTAGAGAGGGTCACAGCGAAAACTGGATGCACATTGTGTACAAACTTGACAATCTCTTTCGGAGTATCAGGGTTTCGGACGAGAACTCATCTGTTACACGGGCACTTCAATGTTTTTTAAACTTATTTGAACTCCAGACTATTTTTGCATTCAGTATGCAGCAATCAAAGCGACGTCATCAATTTCCAGCATGCTCTGACATCATTTGCTGTTTTTAAGTCATTTATCGATTTGTTTAGAGAGCTAAATGACCGTGAAATTG
>NW_025228355.1:38319-39583 GCF_018294505.1 Triticum aestivum | reverse complement strand
ATCTCTTTCGGAGTATCAGGGTTTCGGACGAGAACTCATCTGTTACACGGGCACTTCAATGTTTCTTAAACTTATTTGAACTCTAGACTATTTTTGCGTTTAGTATGCAGACTTTAAAGCGACGTCATCAATTTCCAGCATGTTCTGACATCATTTGGTGTTTTTCAATGATTTACCGATTTGTTTAGAGAGCTAAATGACCGTGAAATTGAAAATCACTACAAAATGAACATTGAAAATGTTGGAACTTGGCATGGTATCATCATTTCACCCGCATAGCATGTGCAAAAGAGTAGAGAGGGTCACAACGAAAACTAGACGCACTTTGTGTACAAACTGGACAATCTCTTTCGGAGTATCAGGGTTTCGGACGAGAACTCATCTGTTACACGGGCACTTCAATGTTTTTTAAACTTATTTGAACTCCAGACTATTTTTGCGTTCAGTATGCAGCATTCAAAGCGACGTCATCAATTTCCAGCACGTTCTGACATCATTTGCTGTTTTTCAGTCATTTACCGATTTGTTTAGAGAGCTAAATGACCGTGAAATTGAAATCACTACAAAATTAACTCTGAAAATGTTGGAACTTGGCATGGTATCATCATTTCACCCCGCATAGCATGTGCAAAAGAGTAGAGACGGTCACGGCGAAAACTGGACACACTTCGTGTACAAACTGGACAATCTCTTTCGGAGTATCAGGGTTTTGGACGAGAACTCATCTGTTACACGGGCACTTCAATGTTTCTTAAACTTATTTGAACTCTAGACTATTTTTGCGTTTAGTATGCAGTCTTTAAAGCGACGTCATCAATTTCCAGCATGTTCTGACATCATTTGCAGTTTTTCAATCATTTACCGATTTGTTTAGAGAGCTAAATGACCGTGAAATTGAAAATCACTACAAAATGAACTCTGAAAATGTTGGAACTTGGCATGGTATCATCATTTCACCCGCATAGCATGTGCAAAAGAGTAGAGAGTGTCACAGCGAAAACTAGACGCACTTTGTGTACAAACTGTACAATCTCTTTCGGAGTATCAGGGTTTCGGACGAGAACTCATCTGGTACACACGCACTTCAATGTTTTTAAACTTATTTGAACTCCAGCCTATTTTTCTGTTCAGTATGCAACATTCAAAGCGACGTCATACATTTCCAGCACGTTCCTACATCATTTGCTGTTTTTCAGTCATTTACCGATTTGTTTATAGAGCTAAATGACCGTGAAATTGAAAATCACTACAAAATGAACTCTGA
>NW_025228355.1:37653-38266 GCF_018294505.1 Triticum aestivum | reverse complement strand
AGAGTAGAGAGGGTCACAGCGAAAACTGGACGCACTTTGTGTACAAGCTTGACAATCTCTTTCGGAGTATCAGGGTTTCGGACGAGAACTCATCTGTTACACGGGCACTTCAATGTTTTTTAAACTTATTTGAACTCCAGACTATTTTTGCGTTTAGTATGCAGCATTCAAAGCGACGTCATCAATTTCCAGCACGTTCTGACATCATTTGCTGTTTTTCAGTCATTTACCGATTTGTTTAGAGAGCTAAATGACCGTGAAATTGAAAATCACAACAAAATTAACTCTGAAAATGTTGGAACTTGGCATGGTATCATCATTTCACCCGCATAGCATGTGCAAAAGAGTAGAGACGGTCACGGCGAAAACTGGATGCACTTCGTGTACAAACTGGACAATCTCTTTCGGAGTATGAGGGTTTCGGACGAGAACTCATCTGTTACACGGGCACTTCAATGTTTCTTAAACTTATTTGAACTCTAGACTATTTTTGCGTTTAGTATGCAGTCTTTAAAGCGACGTCATCAATTTCCCGCATGTTCTGACATCATTTGTTGTTTTTCAATCATTTACCGATTTGTTTAGAGTGCTAAATTACCGTGAAATTGAAAAT
>NW_025228355.1:34488-35386 GCF_018294505.1 Triticum aestivum | reverse complement strand
GGAACTTGGCATGGTATCATCATTTCACCCGCATAGCATGTGCAAAAGAGTAGAGAGGGTCACAGCGAAAACTGGACGCACTTTGTGTACAAACTTGACAATCTCTTTCGGTGTATCAGGGTTTCGGACGAGAACTCATCTGTTACACGGGCACTTCAATGTTTTTTAAGCTTGTTTGAACTCCAGACTATTTTTGCGTTCAGTATGCAGCATTCAAAGCGACGTCATCAATTTCCAGCATGTTCTGACATCATTTGCTGTTTTTCAGTCATTTACCGATTTGTTTAGAGAGCTAAATGACCGTGAAATTTAAAATCACTAAAAAATTAACTCTGAAAATGTTGGAACTTGGCATGGTATCATCATTTCACCCGCATAGCATGTGCAAAATAGTAGAGACGGTCACGGCGAAAACTGGACGCACTTCGTGTACAAACTGGACAATCTCTTTCGGAGTATGAGGGTTTCGGACGAGAACTCATCTGTTACACGGGCACTTCAATGTTTCTTAAACTTATTTGAACTCTAGACTATTTTTGCGTTTAGTATGCAGTCTTTAAAGCGACGTCATCAATTTCCAGCATGTTCTGACATCATTTGGTGTTTTTCAATGATTTACCGATTTGTTTAGAGAGCTAAATGACCGTGAAATTGAAAATCACTACAAAATGAACTCTGAAAATGTTGGAACTTGGCATGGTATCATTATTTCACCCGCATAGCATGTGCAAAAGAGTAGAGAGGGTCACAACGAAAACTAGACGCACTTTGTGTACAAACTGGACAATCTCTTTCGGAGTATCAGGGTTTCGGACGAGAACTCATCTGTTACACGGGCACTTCAATGTTTTTTAAACTTATTTGAACTCCAGACTATTTTTGCGTTCAGTATGCAGCA
>NW_025228355.1:33934-34478 GCF_018294505.1 Triticum aestivum | reverse complement strand
GGTTTCGGACGAGAACTCATCTGTTACGTGGGCACTTCAATGTTTCTTAAACTTATTTGAACTCTAGACTATTTTTGCGTTTAGTATGCAGTCTTTAAAGCGACGTCATCAATTTCCAGCATGTTCTGACATCATTTGGTGTTTTTCAATCATTTACCGATTTGTTTAGAGAGCTAAACGACCGTGAAATTGAAAATCATTACAAAATGAACTCTGAAAATGTTGGAACTTGGCATGGTATCATCATTTCACCCGCATAGCATGTGCAAAAAAGTAGAGAGGGTCACAACAAAAACTAGACGCACTTTGTGTACAAACTGGACAATCTCTTTCGGAGTATCAGGGTTTCAGACGAGAACTCATCTGTTACACAAGCACTTCAATGTTTTTTAAACTTATTTGAACTCCAGACTATTTTTGTGTTCAGTATGCAGCATTCAAAGCGACGTCATACATTTCCAGCACATTCTGACATCATTTGCTGTTTTTTAGTCATTTACCGATTTGTTTATAGAGCTAAATGATCGTGAAATTGAAAATCACT
>NW_025228355.1:33015-33924 GCF_018294505.1 Triticum aestivum | reverse complement strand
AAAAGAGTAGAGAGGGTCACAGCGAAAACTGGACGCACTTTGTGTACAAACTTGACAATCTCTTTCGGTGTATCAGGGTTTCGGACGAGAACTCATCTGTTACACGGGCACTTCAATGTTTTTTAAGCTTATTTGAACTCCAGACTATTTTTGCGTTCAGTATGCAGCATTCAAAGCGACGTCATCAATTTCCAGCATGTTCTGACATCGTTTGCTGTTTTTCAGTCATTTACCGATTTGTTTAGAGAGCTAAATGACCGTGAAATTGAAAATCACTACAAAATGAACTCTGAAAATGTTGGAACTTGGCATGGTATCATCATTTCACCCGCATAGCATGTGCAAAATAGTAGAGACGGTCATGGCGAAAACTGGACGCACTTCCTGTACAAACTGGACAATCTCTTTCGGAGTATGAGGGTTTCGGACGAGAACTCATCTGTTACACGGGCACTTCAATGTTTCTTAAATACTTATTTGAACTCCAGACTATTTTTGCGTTTAGTATGTAGTCTTTAAAGCGACGTCATCAATTTCCAGCATGTTCTGACATCATTTGGTGTTTTTCAATCATTTACCGATTTGTTTAGAGAGCTAAATGACCGTGAAATTGAAAATCACTACAAAATGAACTCTGAAAATGTTGGAACTTGGCATGGTATCATCATTTCACCCGCATAGCATGTGCAAAAGAGTAGAGAGGGTCACAACGAAAACTAGACGCACTTTGTGTACAAACTGGACAATCTCTTTCGGAGTATCAGGGTTTCGGACGAGAACTCATCTGTTACACAGGCACTTCAATGTTTTTAAAACTTATTTGAACTCCAGACTATTTTTGTGTTCAGTATGCAGCATTCAAAGCGACGTCATACATTCCCAGCATGTTCTGACATCATTTCCTGTTTT
>NW_025228355.1:31832-32927 GCF_018294505.1 Triticum aestivum | reverse complement strand
GACAATCTCTTTCGGAGTATCAGGGTTTCGGACGAGAACTCATCTGTTACACAGGCACTTCAATGTTTTTTAAACTTATTTGAACTCCAGACTATTTTTGTGTTCAGTATGCAGCATTCAAAGCGACGTCATACATTTCCAGCACGTTCTGACATCATTTGCTGTTTTTCAGTCATTTACCGATTTGTTTAGAGAGCTAAATGACCGTGAAATTGAAAATCACTACAAAATGAACTCTGAAAATGTTGGAACTTGGCATGGTATCATCATTTCACCCGCATAGCATGTGCAAAAGAGTAGAGAGGGTCACAGCGAAAACTGGACACACTTTGTGTACAAACTTGACAATCTCTTTCGAAGTATCAGGGTTTCGGACGAGAACTCATCTGTTACACGGGCACTTCAATGTTTTTGAAACTTCTTTGAACTCCAGACTATTTTTGCGTTCAGTATGCAGCATTCAAAGCGACGTCATCAATTTCCAGCATGTTCTGACATCATTTGCTGTTTTTCAGTCATTTACCGATTTGTTTAGAGAGCTAAATGACCGTGAAATTGAAAATCACTACAAAATGAACTCTGAAAATGTTGGAACTTGCCATGGTATCATCATTTCACCCGCATAGCATGTGCAAAAGAGTAGAGACGGTCACCGCGAAAACTGGACGCACTTTGTGTACAAGGTTGACAATCTCTTTCGGAGTATCAGGGTTTCGGACGAGAACTCATCTGTTACACGGGCACTTCAATGTTTTTTAAACTTATTTGAACTCCAGACTATTTTTGCGTTTAGTATGCAGCATTCAAAGCGACGTCATCAATTTCCAGCATGTTCTGACATCATTTGGTGTTTTTCAATGATTTACCGATTTGTTTAGAGAGCTAAATGACCGTGAAATTGAAAATCACTACAAAATGAACTCTGAAAATGTTGGAACTTGGCATGGTATCATCATTTCACCCGCATAGCATGTGCAAAAGAGTAGAGAGGGTCACAGCGAAAACTAGAGGCACTTTGTGTACAAACTGGACAATCTCTTTCGGAGTATCAGGGTTTCGGACGAGAAGTCATCTGTTACACAGGCACTTCAATGT
>NW_025228355.1:31349-31682 GCF_018294505.1 Triticum aestivum | reverse complement strand
GCACTTCAATGTTTTTAAAACTTATTTGAACTCCACACTATTTTAGTGATCAGTATGCAGCATTCAAAGCGACGTCATACATTTCCAGCACGTTCTGACATCATTTGCTGTTTTTCAGTCATTTACCGATTTGTTTAGAGAGCTAAATGACCGTGAAATTGAAAATCACTACAAAATGAACTCTGAAAATGTTGGAACTTGGCATGGTATCATCATTTCACCCGCATAGCATGTGCAAAAGAGTAGAGAGGGTCATGGCCAAAACTGGACGCACTTCGTGTACAAACTGGACAATCTCTTTCGGAGTATCAGGGTTTCGGACGAGAACTCATC
>NW_025228355.1:27046-27953 GCF_018294505.1 Triticum aestivum | reverse complement strand
GTTTTTTAAACTTCTTTGAACTCCAGACTATTTTTGCGTTCAGTATGCAGCATTCAAAGCGACGTCATCAATTTCCAGCATGTTCTGACATCATTTGCTGTTTTTCAGTCATTTACCGATTTGTTTAGAGAGCTAAATGACCGTGAAATTGAAAATCACTACAAAATTAACTCTGAAAATCTTGGAACTTGGCATGGTATCATCATTTTACCCACATAGCATGTGCAAAAGAGTAGAGACGGTCACGGCGAAAACTGGACGCACTTCGTGTACAAACTGGACAATATCTTTCGGAGTATGAGGGTTTCGGACGAGAACTCATCTGTTACACGGGCACTTCAATGTTTCTTAAACTTATTTGAACTCTAGACTATTTTTGCGTTCAGTATGTATCATTCAAAGCAACGTCATCAATTTCCAGCATGTTCTGGCATCATTTGCTGTTTTTCAGTCATTTACCGATTTATTTAGGGAGCTAAATGACCGTGAAATTGAAAATCACTACAAAATGAACTCTGAAAATGTTGGAACTTGGCATGGTATCATCACTTCACCCGCATTGCATGTGCAAAAGAGTAGAGAGGGTCATGGCCAAAACTGGACGCACTTCGTGTACAAACTGGACAATCTCTTTCGGAGTATCAGGATTTCGGACGAGAACTCATCTGTTACACAGGCACTTCAATGTTTTCTAAACTTATTTGAACTCCAGACTATTTTGTGTTTAGTATGCAGCATTCAAAGCGACGTCATACATTTCCAGCATGTTCTGACATCATTTGCTGTTTTTCAGTCATTTACCGATTTGTTTAGAGAGCTAAATGACCGTGAAATTGAAAATCACTACAAAATTAACTCTGAAAATGTTGGAACTTGGCATGGTATCATCATTTCACCTGCATAGCAT
>NW_025228355.1:25708-27029 GCF_018294505.1 Triticum aestivum | reverse complement strand
AGAGAGGGTCACAGCGAAAACTGGACGCACTTTGTGTACAAGCTTGACAATCTCTTTCGGAGTATCAGGGTTTCGGACGAGAACTCATCTGTTACACGGGCACTTCAATGTTTTTTAAACTTCTTTGAACTCCAGACTATTTTTGCGTTCAGTATGCAGCATTCAAAGCGACGTCATCAATTTCCAGCATGTTCTGACATCATTTGCTGTTTTTCAGTCATTTACCGATTTGTATAGAGAGCTAAATGACCGTGAAATTGAAAATCACTACAAAAATAACTCTGAAAATGTTGGAACTTGGCATGGTATCATCATTTCACCCGCATAGCATGTGCAAAAGAGTAGAGACGGTCACGGCGAAAACTGGACGCACTTCGTGTACAAACTAGACAATCACTTTCAGAGTATGAGGGTTTCGGACGAGAACTCATCTGTTACACGGGCACTTCAATGTTTCTTAAACTTATTTGAACTCTAGCCAATTTTTGCGTTTAGTATGCAGTCTTTAAAGCGACGTCATCAATTTCCAGCATGTTCTAACATCATTTGCTGTTTTTCAATCATTTACCGATTTGTTTAGAGAGCTAAATGACCGTGAAATTGAAAATCACTACAAAATGAACTCTGAAAATGTTGGAACTTGGCATGGTGTCATCATTTCACCCGCATAGCATGTGCAAAAGAGTAGAGAGGGTCACAGCGAAAACTAGACGCACTTTGTGTACGAACTGGACAATCTCTTTCGGAGTATCAGGGTTTCGGACGAGAAGTCATCTGTTACACAGGCACTTCAATGTTTTTAAAACTTATTTGAACTCCAGACTATTTTTGTGTTCAGTATGCAGCATTCAAAGCGACGTCATACATTTCCAGCACGTTCCTACATCATTTGCTGTTTTTCGGTCATTTACTGATTTGTTTAGAGAGCTAAATGACCGTGAAATTGAAAATCACTACAAAATGAACTCTGAACATGTTGGAACTTGGCATGGTATCATCATTTCACCCGCATAGCATGTGCAAAAGAGTAGAGAGGGTCACGGCGAAAACTGGACGCACTTTGTGTACAAACTTGACAATCTCTTTCGAAGTATCAGGGTTTCGGACGAGAACTCATCTGTTACACGGGCACTTCAATGTTTCTTAAACTTATTTGAACTCCAGACTATTTTTGCGTTCAGTATGCATCATTCAAAGCAACATCATCAATTTCCAGCATGTTCTGGCATCATTTGCTGTTTTTCAGTCATTTACCGATTTGTTTAGGGAGCTAAGTGACCGTGAAATTGAAAATCACTACAAAATGAACTCTGAAAATGTT
>NW_025228355.1:22723-24170 GCF_018294505.1 Triticum aestivum | reverse complement strand
TTTTGTGTTTAGTATGCAGCATTCAAAGCGACGTCATACATTTCCAGCATGTTCTGACATCATTTGCTGTTTTTCAGTCATTTACCGATTTGTTTAGAGAGCTAAATGACCGTGAAATTGAAAATCACTACAAAATTAACTCTGAAAATGTTGGAACTTGGCATGGTATCATCATTTCACCTGCATAGCATGTGCAAAAGAGTAGAGAGGGTCACAGCGAAAACTGGACGCACTTTGTGTACAAGCTTGACAATCTCTTTCGGAGTATCAGGGTTTCGGTCGAGAACTCATCTGTTACACGGGCACTTCAATGTTTTTTAAACTTCTTTGAACTCCAGACTATTTTTGCGTTCAGTATGCAGCATTCAAAGCGACGTCATCAATTTCCAGCATGTTCTGACATCATTTGCTGTTTTTCAGTCATTTACCGATTTGTTTAGAGAGCTAAATGACCGTGAAATTGAAAATCACTACAAAAATAACTCTGAAAATGTTGGAACTTGGCATGGTATCATCATTTCACCCGCATAACATGTGCAAAAGAGTAGAGACGGTCACGACGAAAACTGGACGCACTTCGTGTACAAACTGGACAATCACTTTCGGAGTATGAGGGTTTCGGACGAGAACTCATCTGTTACACGGGCACTTCAATGTTTCTTAAACTTATTTGAACTCTAGACAATTTTTGCGTTTAGTATGCAGTCTTTAAAGCGACGTCATCAATTTCCAGCATGTTCTGACATCATTTGCTGTTTTTCAATCATTTACCGATTTGTTTAGAGAGCTAAATGACCGTGAAATTGAAAATCACTACAAAATGAACTCTGAAAATGTTGGAACTTGGCATGGTGTCATCATTTCACCCGCATAGCATGTGCAAAAGAGTAGAGAGGGTCACAGCGAAAACTAGACGCACTTTGTGTACAAACTGGACAATCTCTTTCGGAGTATCAGGGTTTCGGACGAGAAGTCATCTGTTACACAGGCACTTCAATGTTTTTAAAACTTATTTGAACTCCAGACTATTTTTGTGTTCAGTATGCAGCATTCAAAGCGACGTCATACATTTCCAGCACGTTCCTACATCATTTGCTGTTTTTCAGTCATTTACCGATTTGTTTAGGGAGCTAAATGACCATGAAATTGAAAATCACTACAAAATGAACTCTGAATATGTTGGAACTTGGCATGGTATCATCATTTCACCCGCATAGCATGTGCAAAAGAGTAGAGAGGGTGACAGCGAAAACTGGACGCACTTTGTGTACAAACTGGACAATCTCTTTCGGAGTATCAGGGTTTCGGACGAGAACTCATCTGTTACACAGGCACTTCAATGTTTTCTAAGCTTATTTGAACTCCAGACTATTTTTGTGTTTAGTATGGAGCATTCAAAGCAACGTCATCAATTTCCAGCATGTTCTGACATCATTTGCTGTTTTTC
>NW_025228355.1:20286-22075 GCF_018294505.1 Triticum aestivum | reverse complement strand
TTGGAACTTGGCATGGTATCATCATTTCACCCGCATAGCATGTGCAAAAGAGTAGAGACGGTCACGGCGAAAACTGGATGCACTTCGTGTACAAACTGGACAATCTCTTTCGGAGTATCAGGGTTTCGGACGAGAACCCATCTGTTACACGGGCACTTCAATGTTTCTTAAACTTATTTCAACTCCAGACTATTTTCCCGTTCAGTATGCAGCATTCAAAGCCACGTCATCAATTTCCAGCACGTTCTGACATCATTTGCTGTTTTTCAGTCATTTGCCGATTTGTTTAGAGAGCTAAATGACCGTGAAATGGAAAATCACTACAAAATGAACGCTGAAAATGTTGGAACTTGGCATGGTATCATCATTTCACCCGCATAGCATGTGCAAAAGAGTAGAGAGGGTCACAGCGAAAACTGGACGCACTTTGTGTACAAACTGGACAATCTCTTTCGGAGTATCAGGGTTTCGGACGAGAACTCATCTGTTACACGGGCACTTCAATGTTTCTTAAACTTATTTGAACTCCAGACTATTTTTGCGTTCAGTATGTATCATTCAAAGCAACGTCATCAATTTCCAGCATGTTCTGGCATCATTTGCTGTTTTCAGTCATTTACCGATTTGTTTAGGGAGCTAAATGACCGTGAAATTGAAAATCACTACAAAATGAACTCTGAAAATGTTGGAACTTGGCATGGTATCATCATTTCACCCGCATAGCATGTGCAAAAGAGTAGAGAGGGTCACAGCGAAAACTGGACGCACTTTGTGTACAAGCTTGACAATCTCTTTCGGAGTATCAGGGTTTCGGACGAGAACTCATCTGTTACATGAGCACTTCAATGTTTTTTAAACTTATTTGAACACCAGACTATTTTTGCTTTCAGTATGCAGCACTCAAAGTGACGTCATCAATTTCCAGCATGTTCTGACATCATTTGCTGTTTTTCAGTCATTTACCGATTTGTTTAGAGAGCTAAATGACCGTGAAATTGAAAATCACTACAAAATTAACTCTGAAAATGTTGGAACTTGGCGTGGTATCATCATTTCACCCGCATAGCATGTGCAAAAGAGTAGAGACGGTCACGGCGAAAACTGGACGCACTTTGTGTACAAGCTTGACAATATCTTTCGGAGTATCAGGGTTTCGGACGAGAACTCATCTGTTACATGGGCACTTCAATGTTTTTTAAACTTATTTGAACTCCAGACTGATTTTGCGTTCAGTATGCAGAATTCAAAGCGACGTCATCAATTTCCAGCATGTTCTGACATCATTTGCTGTTTTTCAGTCACTTACCGATTTGTTTAGAGAGCTAAATGACCGTGAAATTAAAAATCACTACAAAATTAACTCTGAAAATGTTGGAACTTTGCATGGTATCATCATTTCACCCGCATAGCATGTGCAAAAGAGTAGAGACGGTCACGGCAAAAACTGGATGCACTTCATGGACAAACTGGACAATCTCTTTCGGAGTATCAGGGTTTCGGACGAGAACCCATCTGTTACACGGGCACTTCAATGTTTCTTAAACTTATTTCAACTCCAGACTATTTTCGCGTTCAGTATGCAGCATTCAAAGCGACGTCATCAATTTCCAGCACGTTCTGACATCATTTGCTGTTTTTCAGTCATTTGCCGATTTGTTTATAGAGCTAAATGACCCTGAAATTGAAAATCACTAGAAAATGAACGCTGAAAATGTTGGAACTTGGCATGGTATCATAATTTCACCCGCATAGCATGTGCAAAAGAGTAGAGAGGGTCACAGCGAAAACT
>NW_025228355.1:17409-18151 GCF_018294505.1 Triticum aestivum | reverse complement strand
TCGGACGAGAACCCATCTGTTACACGGGCACTTCAATGTTTCTTAAACTTATTTGAACTCCAGACTATTTTTGCGTTCAGTATGCAGCATTCAAAGCAACGTCATCAATTTCCAGCATGTTCTGGCATCATTTGCTGTTTTTCAGTCATTTACCGATTTGTTTAGGGAGCTAAATGACCGTGAAATTGAAATCACTACAAAATGAACTCTGAAAATGTTGGAACTTGGCATGGTATCATCATTTCACCCGCATAGCATGTGCAAAAGAGTAGAGAGGGTCACAGCGAAAACTGGACGCACTTTGTGTACAAGCTTGACAATCTCTTTCGGAGTATCAGGGTTTCGGACGAGAACTCATCTGTTACATGGGCACTTCAATGTTTTTTAAACTTATTTGAACACCAGACTATTTTTGCTTTCAGTATGCAGCATTCAGAGCGACGTCATCAATTTCCAGCATGTTCTAACATCATTTGCTGTTTTTCAGTCATTTACCGATTTGTTTAGAGAGCTAAATGACCGTGAAATTGAAAATCACTACAAAATTAACTCTGAAAATGTTGGAACTTGGCATGGTATCATCATTTCACCCGCATAGCATGTGCAAAAGAGTAGAGACGGCCACGGCGAAAACTGGACGCACTTCGTGTACAAACTGGACAATCTCTTTCGGAGTATCAGGGTTTCGGACGAGAACCCATCTGTTACATGGGCACTTCAATGTTTCTTAAACTTATTTCAA
>NW_025228355.1:13509-13821 GCF_018294505.1 Triticum aestivum | reverse complement strand
CTACAAAATGAATGCTGAAAATGTTGGAACTTGGCATGGTATCATCATTTCACCCGCATAGCATGTGCAAAACAGTAGAGAGGGTCACGGCGAAAACTGGACGCACTTCGTGTACAAACTGGACAATCTCTTTCGGAGTATCAGGGTTTCGGACGAGAACCCATCTGTTACACGGGCACTTCAATGTTTCTTAAACTTATTTCAACTCCAGACTATTTTCGCGTTCAGTATGCAGCATTCAAAGCGACGTCATCAATTTCCAGCACGTTCTGACATCATTTGCTGTTTTTCAGTCATTTGCCGATTTGTTTA
>NW_025228355.1:12403-13201 GCF_018294505.1 Triticum aestivum | reverse complement strand
AACTCCAGACTATTTTTGCGTTCAGTATGTATCATTCAAAGCGACGTCATCAATATCCAGCACGTTCTGACATCATTTGCTGTTTTTCAGTCATTTGTCGATTTGTTTAGAGAGCTAAATGACCGTGAAATTGAAAATCACTACAAAATGGACGCTGAAAATGTTGGAACTTGGCATGGTATCATCATTTCACCCGCATAGCATGTGCAAAAGAGTAGAGACGGCCACGGCGAAAACTGGACGCACTTCGTGTACAAACTGGACAATCTCTTTCGGAGTATCAGGGTTTCGGACGAGAACCCATCTGTTACATGGGCACTTCAATGTTTCTTAAACTTATTTCAACTCCAGACTATTTTTGCGTTCATTATGCAGCTTTCAAAGCGTCGTCATGAATTTCCAGCAGGTTCTGACATCATTTGTTGTTTTTCAGTCATTTACCGATTAGTTTAGAGAGCTAAATGACAGTGAAATTGAAAATCACTACAAACTTAACTGTGAAAATGTTGGAACTTGGCATGGTATCATCATTTCACCCGCATAGCATGTGCAAAAGAGTAGAGACGGTCACGGCGAAAACTGGAGGCACTTCGTGTACAAACTGGACAATCTCTTTCGGAGTATCAGGGTTTCGGACGAGAACCCATCTGTTACACGGGCACTTCAATGTTTCTTAAACTTATTTCAACTCCAGACTATTTTCGCATTCAGTATGCAGCATTCAAAGCGACGTCATCAATTTCCAGCATGTTCTGACATCATTTGCTGTTTTTCAGTCATTTGCCGATTTGTTTAGAG
>NW_025228355.1:9830-10398 GCF_018294505.1 Triticum aestivum | reverse complement strand
CACGGGCACTTCAATGTTTCTTAAACTTATTTCAACTCCAGACTATTTTTGCGTTCAGTATGCAGCTTTCAAAGCGTCGTCATCAATTTCCAGCAGGTTCTGACATCATTTGCTGTTTTTCAGTCATTTACCGATTAGTTTAGAGAGCTAAATGACAGTGAAATTGGAAATCACTACAAACTTAACTGTGAAAATGTTGGAACTTGGCATGGTATCATCATTTCACCCGCATAGCATGTGCAAAAGAGTAGAGACGGTCATGGCGAAAACTGGACGCACTTCGTGTACAAACTGGACAATCTCTTTCGGAGTATCAGGGTTTCGGACGAGAACGCATCTGTTACACATGCACTTCAATGATTTTAAACTTATTTGAACTCCAGACTATCTTTGTGTTCAGTATGCAGCATTCAAAGCGACGTCATACATTTCCAGCACGTTCTGACATCATTTGCTGTTTTTCAGTCATTTACCGATTTGTTTAGAGAGCTAAATGACCGTGAAATTGAAAATCACTACAAAATGGACTCTGAAAATGTTGGAACTTGGCATGCTATCATCATTTCAC
>NW_025228355.1:6847-7723 GCF_018294505.1 Triticum aestivum | reverse complement strand
AGCGAAAACTGGACGCACTTTGTGTACAAACTTGACAATCTCTTTCGGAGTATCAGGGTTTCGGACGAGAACTCATCTGTTACGCGGGCGCTTCAATGTTTCTTAAACTTATTTAAACTCTAGACTATTTTTGCGTTTAGTGTGCAGCATTTAAAGCGACATCATCAATTTCCAGCAGGTTCTGACATCATTTGCTGTTTTTCAGTCATTTACCGATTTGTTTAGAGAGCTAAATGACCGTGAAATTAAAAATCACTACAAAATGAACTCTGAAAATGTTGGAACTTGGCATGGTATCATCATTTCACCCGCATAGCATGTGCAAAAGAGTAGAGAGGGTCATGGCCAAAACTGGACGCACTTCGTGTACAAACTGGACAATCTCTTTCGGAGTATCAGGGTTTCGGACGAGAACTCATCTGTTACACGGGCACTTCAATGTTTCTTAAACTTATTTGAACTCCAGACTATTTTTTCGTTTCGTATGCAGTCTTTAAAGCGACGTCATCAATTTCCAGCATGTTCTGACATCATTTGCTGTTTTTCAGTCATTTACGGATTTGTTTAGAGAGCTAAATGACCGTGGAATAGAAAATCACTACAAAATGAACTCTGAAAATGTTGGAACTTGGCATGGTATCATCATTTCACCCACATAGCATGTGCAAAAGGGTAGAGAGGGTCACAGCGAAAACTAGACGCACTTTGTGTACAAACTGGACAATCTCTTTCGGAGTATCAGGGTTTCGGACGAGAACTCATCTGTTACACAGGCACTTCAATGTTTTTAAACTTATTTGAACTCCAGACTATTTTTGTGTTCAGTATGCAGCATTCAAAGCGACGTCATACATTTCCAGCACGTTCTGACATCAT
>NW_025228355.1:5710-6837 GCF_018294505.1 Triticum aestivum | reverse complement strand
TAAACTCTAGACTATTTTTGCGTTTAGTGTGCAGCATTTAAAGCGACATCATCAATTTCCAGCAGGTTCTGACATCATTTGCTGTTTTTCAGTCATTTACCGATTTGTTTAGAGACCTAAATGACCGTGAAATTAAAAATCACTACAAAATGAACTCTGAAAATGTTGGAACTTGGCATGGTATCATCATTTCACCCGCATAGCATGTGCAAAAGAGTAGAGAGGGTCATGGCCAAAACTGGACGCACTTCGTGTACAAACTGGACAATCTCTTTCGGAGTAGTAGGGTTTCGGACGAGAACTCATCTGTTACACGGGCACTTCAATGTTTCTTAAACTTATTTGAACTCCAGACTATTTTTTCGTTTCGTATGCAGTCTTTAAAGCGACGTCATCAATTTCCAGCATGTTCTGACATCATTTACTGTTTTTCAGTCATTTACGGATTTGTTTAGAGAGCTAAATGACCGTGAAATTGAAATTCACTACAAAATGAACTCTGAAAAGGTTGGAACTTGGCATGGTATCATCATTTCACCCGCATAGCATGTGCAAAAGGGTAGAGAGGGTCACAGCGAAAACAAGACGCACTTTGTGTACAAACTGGACAATCTCTTTCGGAGTATCAGGGTTTCGGACGAGAACTCATCTGTTACACAGGCACTTCAATGTTTTTAAACTTATTTGAAGTCCAGACTATTTTTGTGTTTAGTATGCATCATTCAAAGCGACGTCATACATTTCCAGCACGTTCTGACATCATTTGCTGTTTTTCAGTCATTTACCGATTTGTTTAGAGAGCTAAATGACCGTGAAATTGAAAATCACTACAAAATGGACTCTGAAAATGTTGGAACTTGGCATGGTATCATCATTTCACCCGCATTGCATGTGCAAAAGAGTAGAGAGGGTCACAGCGAAAACTGGATGCACTTTGTGTACAAACTTGACAATCTCTTTCGGAGTATCAGGGTTTCGGACGAGAACTCATCTGTTACACGGGCACTTCAATGTTTCTTAAACTTATTTAAACTCTAGACTATTTTTGCGTTTAGTGTGCAGCATTTAAAGCAACATCATCAATTTCCAGCAGGTTCTGACATCATTTGCTGTTTTTCAGTCATTTA
>NW_025228355.1:4709-5585 GCF_018294505.1 Triticum aestivum | reverse complement strand
AGCGAAAACTGGACGCACTTTGTGTACAAACTTGACAATCTCTTTCGGAGTATCAGGGTTTCGGACGAGAACTCATCTGTTACGCGGGCGCTTCAATGTTTCTTAAACTTATTTAAACTCTAGACTATTTTTGCGTTTAGTGTGCAGCATTTAAAGCGACATCATCAATTTCCAGCAGGTTCTGACATCATTTGCTGTTTTTCAGTCATTTACCGATTTGTTTAGAGAGCTAAATGACCGTGAAATTAAAAATCACTACAAAATGAACTCTGAAAATGTTGGAACTTGGCATGGTATCATCATTTCACCCGCATAGCATGTGCAAAAGAGTAGAGAGGGTCATGGCCAAAACTGGACGCACTTCGTGTACAAACTGGACAATCTCTTTCGGAGTATCAGGGTTTCGGACGAGAACTCATCTGTTACACGGGCACTTCAATGTTTCTTAAACTTATTTGAACTCCAGACTATTTTTTCGTTTCGTATGCAGTCTTTAAAGCGACGTCATCAATTTCCAGCATGTTCTGACATCATTTGCTGTTTTTCAGTCATTTACGGATTTGTTTAGAGAGCTAAATGACCGTGGAATAGAAAATCACTACAAAATGAACTCTGAAAATGTTGGAACTTGGCATGGTATCATCATTTCACCCACATAGCATGTGCAAAAGGGTAGAGAGGGTCACAGCGAAAACTAGACGCACTTTGTGTACAAACTGGACAATCTCTTTCGGAGTATCAGGGTTTCGGACGAGAACTCATCTGTTACACAGGCACTTCAATGTTTTTAAACTTATTTGAACTCCAGACTATTTTTGTGTTCAGTATGCAGCATTCAAAGCGACGTCATACATTTCCAGCACGTTCTGACATCAT
>NW_025228355.1:3415-4693 GCF_018294505.1 Triticum aestivum | reverse complement strand
CTTAAACTTATTTGAACTCCAGACTATTTTTGCGTTCAGTATGCAGCATTCAAAGCAACGTCATCAATTTCCAGCATGTTCTGGCATCATTTGCTGTTTTTCAGTCATTTACCGATTTGTTTAGGGAGCTAAATGACCGTGAAATTGAAAATCACTACAAAATGAACTCTGAAAATGTTGGAACTTGGCATGGTATCATCATTTCACCCCTATAGCATGTGCAAAAGAGTAGAGAGGGTCACAGCGAAAACTGGACGCACTTTGTGTACAAGCTTGACAATCTCTTTCGGAGTATCAGGGTTTCGGACGAGAACTCATCTGTTACATGGGCACTTCAATGTTTTTAAACTTATTTGAACACCAGACTATTTTTGCTTTTAGTATGCAGCATTCAGAGCGACATCATCAATTTCCAACATGTTCTAACATCATTTGCTGTTTTTCAGTCATTTATCGATTTGTTTAGAGAGCTAAATGACCGTGAAATTGAAAATCACTACAAAATTAACTCTGGAAATGTTGGAACTTGGCATGGTATTATCATTTCACCCGCATCACATGTGCAAAAGAGTAGAGACGGTCACGGCGAAAACTGGACGCACTTCGTGTACAAACTGGACAATCTCTTTCGGAGTATCAGGGTTTCGGACGAGAACCCATCTGTTACACGGGCACTTCAATGTTTCTTAAACTTATTTCAACTCCAGACTATGCGTTCAGTATGCAGCTTTCAAAGCGTCGTCATCAATTTCCAGCAGGTTCTGACATCATTTGCTGTTTTTCAGTCATTTACCGATTAGTTTAGAGAGCTAAATGACAGTGAAATTGAAAATCACTACAAACTTAACTGTGAAAATGTTGGAACTTGGCATGGTATCATCATTTCACCCGCATAGCATGTGCAAAAGAGTAGAGACGGTCATGGCGAAAACTGGGCGCACTTCGTGTACAAACTGGACAATCTCTTTCGGAGTATCAGGGTTTCGGACGAGAACTCATCTGTTACACATGCACTTCAATGTTTTTAAACTTATTGAACTCCAGACTATTTTTGTGTTCAGTATGCAGCATTCAAAGCGACGTCATACATTTCCAGCACGTTCTGACATCATTTGCTGTTTTTCAGTCATTTACCGATTTGTTTAGAGAGCTAAATGACCGTGAAATTGAAAATCACTACAAAATGCACTCTGAAAATGTTGGAACTTGGCATGGTATCATCATTTCACCCGCATTGCATGTGCAAAAGAGTAGAGAGGGTCACAGCGAAAACTGGAA
>NW_025228355.1:0-834 GCF_018294505.1 Triticum aestivum | reverse complement strand
CTCTTTCGGAGTATCAGGGTTTCGGACGAGAACTCATCTGTTACATGGGCACTTCAATGTTTTTTAAACTTATTTGAACACCAGACTATTTTTGCTTTTAGTATGCAGCATTCAGAGCGACGTCATCAATTTCCAGCATGTTCTAACATCATTTGCTGTTTTCAGTCATTTACCGATTTGTTTAGAGAGCTAAATGACCGTGAAATTGAAAATCACTACAAAATTAACTCTGAAAATGTTGGAACTTGGCATGGTATCCTCATTTCACCCGCATCGCATGTGCAAAAGAGTAGAGACGGTCACGGCGAAAACTGGACGCACTTCGTGTACAAACTGGACAATCTCTTTCGGAGTATCAGGGTTTCGGACGAGAACCCATCTGTTACACGGGCACTTCAATGTTTCTTAAACTTATTTCAACTCCAGACTATTTTTGCGTTCAGTATGCAGCTTTCAGAGCGTCGTCATCAATTTCCAGCAGGTTCTGACATCATTTGCTGTTTTTCAGTCATTTACCGATTAGTTTAGAGAGCTAAATGAGAGTGAAATTGAAAATCACTACAAACTTAACTGTGAAAATGTTGGAACTTGGCATGGTATCATCATTTCACCCGCATAGCATGTGCAAAAGAGTAGAGACGGTCATGGCGAAAACTGGACGCACTTCGTGTACAAACTGGACAATCTCTTTCGGAGTATCAGGGTTTCGGACGAGAACTCATCTGTTACACATGCACTTCAATGTTTTTAAACTTATTTGAACTCCAGACTATTTTTGTGTTCAGTTTGCAGCATTCAAAGCGACGTCATACATTTCCAGCACGTTCTGACATC
>NW_025228354.1:68734-69768 GCF_018294505.1 Triticum aestivum | reverse complement strand
GCAAGATTTGGCGGCCTGCTAGCCCTCGGAGGCCGCCGGCCATAGCCGTAGACACGCGAAGGGCAATCCGCGTAGAGGGAATTTTTCGGATACTTCTCCATCACCAAAAATTATGAAAAAATACCATCGTTCCTATAGCACATGTACCCACGTCGTGCAAAAAAACTCATTATTTTATCGTGCATCGAGTATTTAGTAATATTGAAGCCGCATCATTACCGCAGAACGTCTACTACCGTGTCATCGTCGTCCGTGAGGTGGGCCACGCCCCGGAGACGCGTCCCGCCTCTTCGGCCATGCCACCACACCACCCCGCATGTATGAGGGCCCGGTGCGACGCTCCGGTGGCATTGCTACCCCCCAAGTGCCCCCGTCCCGCCTAACCCTGTAGCGTTTGACCACGGGATCTAGCTCTTTGACTTTGCACGGATGGGCTTTGACCAGTGCACCTCCCCACCCGGTTGTGTTAGGTCAGCCCATAGGAACACTTTGGAGCAACATCTGGGCCAGACCCACAGCAAGATCCCCTCCGTGTAGACCCGACGCGTTTGTTTACCCCCTCCAGGTGCCGGCGGCGGCGCCGTCCGTGAGGGGGGGCACACCCCGGACACGCGAGCCGGGCGTTTGCAACCGCCACAACACTTACAGACTTGTGAGAGGCCGCCTACGCAAGATTTGGCAGCATGCTAGCCCCCGGAGGCCGCCGGCCACAGCAGTAGACGCGCGAAGGGCAATCCGCATAGAGGGAATTTTTCGGATACTTCTCCATCACCAAAATTATGAAAAAAATACCATCGTTCCTATAGCACATGTGCCCACGTCGTGCAAAAAAACTCATGATTTTATCGCGCTCCGAGTATTTAGTAATATTGACGCCGCATCGTTACCGCAGAACGTCTACTACCGTGTCATCGCCGTCCGCAAGGGGGGGCCACGCCCCGGAGACGCGTCCCGCCTCTTCGGACATGCGACCACACCACCCCGCACGTATGAGGGCCCGGTGCGACGCTCCGGTGGCATTGCTACCCCCCCCC
>NW_025228354.1:67133-68724 GCF_018294505.1 Triticum aestivum | reverse complement strand
GAGCAACTTTCATGTTGAAAATATTTTAATCCGAGTTACGGATTAAAAGATATGATTTTCTAAAGATTTTATTAATTTCTAGAATTTAATTAATTATTTAATTTAACCCAAAAATGGAATTATGACATCAGCATTATGTCAGGGTGATGTCAGTAGTCAACTAGTCAGTTGACCTAGTCAAACTGACATGTGGGTCCCACTGTCATTGTCTGTTAACTAATTAACCATGTTAATTAGATTAATTAACAGATTAGTTAGGTTAGTTATTTAATTAGGTTTATTAAACATAATTAATTAAGTTAATTAATTTAATTAATTAATTAATTTAATTATATTTTTTAATTATTATTAATATATCTTTTTTTCTCCTTTTTTTTGTTTTGGGGGCTTGAGGCCCCACTTGTCATAGGCCCATATGGACCTAACGGATCGGGTGCGCCTGATCGGGCGGTTTTGGGCGCAGGCGACAGGCCGGAATGGGCACAGGGCGAAGCCCCCAGGGGTGCGGCGCGGGCGCACGGCGACCGTGGCCGGAGCAGCGGCACGGCGGGGCCAGGGCGGAGCCGAGGCCGAGAGGGCGCTCGCCCGCAGGGACGGCGAGGCCATGCCCGCGGCCGGTGACGGCCTCAGGGCGGGTGGTCGCCGGCAGGGTCGGTGCGACCGAGCCGCGGCCAGCGAGAGGGGCCGGGAGGACAGGGGATGCGCGGTGCGAGGGGGGGCGGACGGCGTGGGTGGGCGGTGCGCGGTGAGCGCGCAACGGGTGGCGCCGGAGCGCGTCGACCGCGGGCGGGGAGGGCAGTGACCGTGGCGACCTAGGGAGAGAGGGGGCGAAGGGGGATCTCACGGTGGGAAGTAGGGTCAGGGCAGCGGGGCTCGGGGTGGATGCCGGGGACGACGTGCGGCGGGGAAGCAGACCGGCGGGGGAGGGGCTTCGGTGAGGCGGCGTTCTCCGGGCGCGGGGCGGCGAGGTCGTCGCGGCGACGGGCGATAGGGTCGGGGGGGTTTGCCCCGGTCCAGATCCAACCGAGAGAGGGAGGAGGAGGCCGGGAGGTGCTGGGCCGACGAGGTGGCGTCGCGGAGGAGGATGGAGGCGCGGTGGGTGTGGCGATGGGAGGCGTCGGGAGCGCGGGATCGATCCCGATCCAGATCGGATCGGGAGGAGGGGAGTGGCGACGTGGGGAGGGGTTAGGGTTTCGGTGCCCCCCCTGGACGGGTTATTGGCCTGGGTCTGGGCCGGCCTGGCCGGCCTGGTGGCCAGCTGGGCCGGTTGGCCCATCGGGTGGGGGTTTCTCTTCTTCCATTTTTTTTATAGTTTTAGGTTTTAGTTTTTCTGTTTTGTTTTATTTATTTTCTTTATCTATTTTCTTTTCTATTTTATTCTTTTAATTTCTGTTTTATAAAAGATAAATACAACTCCTAAATTAATGTTATAATTTATTCTACTGCCCCAAAAAGTTTGACACCTAATAAAAATAGTTTGCATTATTATTAATTATAAAAGGCATTTAATTAATTGTCACAGCTGCTGTTTTAATTACTCTAGAGCCTTTAAACATATTATAAAATTGTGGTTTCTCCACAATAATTACCT
>NW_025228354.1:63376-65048 GCF_018294505.1 Triticum aestivum | reverse complement strand
GAGTATTTAGTAATATTGACGCCGCATCGTTACCGCAGAACGTCTACTACCATGTCATCGCCGTCCGCGAGGGGGGGCCACGCCCCGGAGACGCGTCCCGCCTCTTCGGACATGCGACCACACCACCCCGGACGTATGAGGGCCCGGTGTGATGCTCCGGTGGCATTGCTACCCCCAAGTGCCCCCGTCCCGCCTAACCCTGTAGCGTTTGACCAAGGGATCTAGCCCTTTGACTTTGCATGGACGGGCTTTGACCAGTGGACCTCCCCACCCGGTAGTGTTAGGTCAGCCCATAGGAACACTTTGGAGCAACATCCGGGCCAGACCCACAACAAGATCCCCTCCGTGTAGACCTGACGCATCCGTTTCCCCCCTCCAGGTGCCGGCGGCGGCGCCGTTCATGGGGGGGGCACACCCCGGACACGTGTGCCGGGCGTTTGCAACCGCCACAACACTTCCAGACTTGTGAGAGGCCGCCTACGCAAGATTTGGCGGCTTGCTAGCCCCCGGAGGCCACCGGCCACAGCCGTAGACGCGCGAAGGTCAATCCGCGTAGAGGGAATTTTTCGGATACGTCTCCATCACCAAAAATTATGAAAAAATATATACCATTGTTCCCATAGCACATGTGCCCACGTCGTGCAAAAAAACTCATGATTTTATCGCGCACCGATTATTTAGTAATATTGAAGCCGCATCGTTACCGCAGAACGTCTACTACCGTGTCATCGTCGTCCGTGAGGGGGGGGCACGCCCCAGAGCCGCGTCCCGCCTCTTCGGACATGCCACCAGACCACCCCGCATGTATGAGGGCCCGGTGCGACGCTCCGGTGGCATTGCTACCCCCCCCCCCCAAGTGCCCCCGTCCCGCCTAACCCTGTAGCATATAACCACGGGATCTACCCCTTTGACTTTGCACGGACGGGCTTTGACCAGTGGACCTCCCCACCCGGTTGTGTTAGGTTAGCCCATAGGAACACTTTGGAGAAACATCCGGGCCAGACCCACAGCAAGATCCCCTCCGTGTAGACCCGACGTGTCCGTTTCCCCCCTCCAGGTGCCGGCGGCGGCGCCGTCCGTGAGGGGGGGGGCACACCCCGGACACGCGTGCCGGGCGTTTGCAACCGCCACAACACTTCCAGACTTGTGAGAGGCCCCCTACGCAAGATTTGGCGGCATGCTAGCTCCCGGAGGACGCCGGCCACAGCCGTAGACGCGCGAAGGGCAATCCGCATAGAGGGAATTTTTCAGATACTTCTCCATCACCAAAAATTATGAAAAAATACCATCGTTCGTATAGCACATGTGCCGACGTCGTGCCAACAAACTCATGATTTTATCGCGCTCCGAGTATTTTTAATATTGACGCCGCATCGTTCGTGCAGAACGTCTACTACCGTGTCATCGCCGTCCGTGAGGGGGGGCCACACCCCGGAGACGCGTCCCGCCTCTTCGGACATGCCACCACACCACCCCGCATGTATGAGGGCCCGGTGCGATGCTCCGGTGGCATAGCTACCCCCAGTGCCCCCGTCTCGCATAACCCTGTAGCGTTTGACCACGGGATCTAGCCCTTTGACTTTGCACGGATGGGCTTTGACCAGTGGACCTCCCCACCCGGTTGTGTTAGGTCAGCCCATAGGAACACTTTGGAGCAACATCCGGGCCAGAC
>NW_025228354.1:61588-62649 GCF_018294505.1 Triticum aestivum | reverse complement strand
CACAGCAAGATCCCCTCCGTGTAGACCCGACGCGTCCGTTTATCCCCTCCAGGTGCCGGCGGCGGCGCCGTCCGTGAGGTGGGGCACACCCCGGACACGCGTGCCGGGCGTTTGCAACCGCCACAACACTTACAGACTTGTGAGAGGCCGCCTACGCAAGATTTGGCGGCATGCTAGCCCCCGGAGGCCGCCGGCCACAGCCGTAGACGCGCGAAGGGCTATCCGCGTAGAGGGAATTTTTCGGATACTTCTCCATCACCAAAAATTATGAAAAAATACCATCGGTCCTATAGCACATGTGCCCACGTCGTGCAAAAAAACTCATGATTTTATCGCGCTCCGTGTATTTAGTAATAATGACGCCGCATCGTTACCGCAGAATGTCTACTACCGTGTCATCGCCGTCCGTGAGGGGGGGCCACACCCCGGAGACGCGTCCCGCCTCTTCAGACATGCCACCACACCATCCCGCATGTATGAGGGCCCGGTGTGATGCTCCGGTGGCATTGCTACCCCCCAGTGCCCCCGTCACGCCTAACCCTATAGCGTGTGACCATGGGATCTAGCCCTTTGACTTTGCATGGACGGGCTTGGACCAGTGGACCTCCCCACCCGGTTGTGTTAGGTCAGCCCATAGGAACACTTTGGAGCAACATCCGGGCCAGACCCACGGCAAGATCCCCTCCAGGTAGACCCGACGCATCCGTTTCCCCCCTCCAGGTGCCGGCGGCGGCGCTGTTCATGGGGGGGCACACCCCGGACACGTGTGCCAGGCGTTTGCAACCGCCACAACACTTCCAGACTTGTGAGAGGCTGCCTACGCAAGATTTGGCGGCATGCTAGCCCCCGGAGGCCGCCGGCCACAGCCGTAGACGCGCGTAGGGCAATTCGCGTAGAGGGAATTTTTCGGATACTTCTCCATCACCAAAAATTATGAAAAAATACCATCGTTCCTATAGCACATGTGCCCACGTCGTGCAAAAAAACTCATTCGCGCTCCGAGTATTTAGTAATATTGACGCCGCATCGTTACCGCAGAACGTCTACTACCGTGTCATCAC
>NW_025228354.1:52115-60938 GCF_018294505.1 Triticum aestivum | reverse complement strand
TGCCCCCGTCCCGCCTAACCTTGTAGCGTTTGACCACGGGATCTAGCCCTTTGACTTTGCACGGACAGGCTTTGACCAGTGGACCTCCCCACCCGGTTGTGTTAGGTCAGCCCATAGGAACACTTTGGAGCAACATCCGGGCCAGACCCACAGCAAGATCCCCTCCGTGTAGAGCCGACGCGTCCGTTTCCCTCCTCCAGGTGACGGCGGCGGCGCCGTCCGTGAGGGGGGCACACCCCGGACACGCGTGCCGGGCGTTTGCAACTGCCACAACACTTCCAAACTTGTGAGAGGCCGCCTACGCAAGATTTGGCGGCATGCTAGCCCCCGGAGGCCGCCGGCCACAGCCGTAGACGCGCGAAGGGCAATCCGCATAGAGGGAATTTTTCGGATACTTCTCCATCACCAAAAATTATGAAAAAATACCATCGTTACTATAGCACATGTGCCCACGTCGTGCAAAAAAACTCATGATTTTATCGCGCTCCGAGTATTATTAATATTGACGCCGCATCGTTACCGCAGAATGTCTACTACCGTGTCATCGCCGTCCGTGAGGGGGGCCACACCCCGTAGACGCGTCCCGCCTCTTCGGACATGCCACCACACGACCCCGCATGTATGAGGGCCCGGTGCGACGCTCCGGTGGCATTGCTACCCCCAGTGCCCCCGTCCCGCCTAACCCTGTAGCGTTTGACCACGGGATCTAGCCCTTTGACTTTGCACGCACGAGCTTTGACCATTGGACCTCCCCACCCGGTTGTGTTAGGTCAGCCCATAGGAACACTTTGGAGCGACATCAGGGCCAGACCCACAGCAAGATCCCCTCCGTGTAGACCCGACGCGTTCGTTTCCCCCCTCCAGGTGCCGGTGGCGGCGCCGTCCGTGAGGGGGGGCACACCCCGGACACGCGTGCCGGGCGTTTGCAACCGCCACAACACTTACAGACTTGTGAGAGGCCGCCTACGCAAGATTTGGCGGCATGCTAGCCCCCGGAGGCCGCCAGCCACAGCCGTAGACGCGCGAAGGGCAATCCGCGTAGAGGAAATTTTTCGGATACTTCTCCATCACTAAAAATTATGAAAAATTACCATCGTTCCTATAGCACATGTGCCCACGTCGTGCAAAAAAACTCATTCGCGCTCCGAGTATTTAGTAATATTGACGCCGCATCGTTACCGCAGAACGTCTACTACCGTGTCATCGCCGTCCGTGAGGGGGGGCACGCCCCGGAGACGTGTCCCGCCTCTTCGGACATGCCACCACACCACCCCGCATGTATGAGGGCCCGGTGCGACGCACCGGTGGCATTGCTACCCCCCAAGTGCCCCCGTCCCGCCTAACCCTGTAGCGTTTGACCACGAGATCTAGCCCTTTGACTTTGCACGGATGGGCTTTGACCAGTGGACCTCCCCACCCGGTTGTGTTAGGTCAGCCATAGGAACACTTTGGAGCAACATCCGGGCCAGACCCACAGCAAGATCCCCTCCGTGTAGACCCGACTCGTCCGTTTACCCCCTCCAGGTGCCGGCGGCGGCGCCGTCCGTGAGGGGGGCACACCCCGGACACGCGTGTCGGGCGTTTGCAACCGCCACATCACTTACATACTTGTGAGAGGCTGCCTACGCAAGATTTGGCGGCATGCTAGCCCCGAGAGGCCGCCGGCCACAGCCGTAGACGCACGAAGGGCAATCCGCGTAGAGGGAATTTTTCGGATACTTCTCCATCACCAAAAATTATGAAAAAAATACCATCGTTCCTATAGCACATGTGCCCACGTCGTGCAAAAAAACTCATGATTTTATCGCGCTCCGAGTATTTAGTAATATTGACGCCGCATCGTTACCGCAGAACGTCTACTACCGTGTCATCGCCGTCCGTGAGGGGGGGCCACGCCCCGGAGACGCGTCCCGCCTCTTCGGATATGCGACCACACCACCCCGCACGTATGAGGGCCCGGTGCGACGCTCCGGTGGCATTGCTACCCCCAGTGCCCCCGTCCCGCCTAACCTTGTAGCGTTTGACCACGGGATCTAGCCCTTTGACTTTGCACGGACAGGCTTTGACCAGTGGACCTCCCCACCCGGTTGTGTTAGGTCAGCCCATAGGAACACTTTGGAGCAACATCCGGGCCAGACCCACAGCAAGATCCCCTCCGTGTAGAGCCGACGCGTCCGTTTCCCTCCTCCAGGTGACGGCGGCGGCGCCGTCCGTGAGGGGGGCACACCCCGGACACGCGTGCCTGGCGTTTGCAACTGCCACAACACTTCCAAACTTGTGAGAGGCCGCCTACGCAAGATTTGGCGGCATGCTAGCCCCCGGAGGCCGCCGGCCACAGCCGTAGACACGCGAAGGGCAATCCGCATAGAGGGAATTTTTCGGATACTTCTCCATCACCAAAAATTATGAAAAAATACCATCGTTACTATAGCACATGTGCCCACGTCGTGCAAAAAAAACTCATGATTTTATCGCGCTCCGAGTATTATTAATATTGACGCCGCATCGTTACCGCAGAATGTCTACTACCGTGTCATCGCCGTCCGTGAGGGGGGCCACACCCCGGAGACGCGTCCCGCCTCTTCGGACATGCCACCACACGACCCCGCATGTATGAGGGCCCGGTGCGACGCTCCGGTGGCATTGCTACCCCCAGTGCCCCCGTCCCGCCTAACCCTGTAGCGTTTGACCACGGGATCTAGCCCTTTGACTTTGCACGGACGAGCTTTGACCATTGGACCTCCCCACCCGGTTGTGTTAGGTCAGCCCATAGGAACACTTTGGAGCGACATCAGGGCCAGACCCACAGCAAGATCCCCTCCGTGTAGACCCGACGCGTTCGTTTCCCCCCTCCAGGTGCCGGTGGCGGCGCCGTCCGTGAGGGGGGGCACACCCCGGACACGCGTGCCGGGCGTTTGCAACCGCCACAACACTTACAGACTTGTGAGAGGCCGCCTACGCAAGATTTGGCGGCATGCTAGCCCCCGGAGGCCGCCAGCCACAGCCGTAGACGCGCGAAGGGCAATCCGCGTAGAGGAAATTTTTCGGATACTTCTCCATCACTAAAAATTATGAAAAATTACCATCGTTCCTATAGCACATGTGCCCATGTCCTGCAAAAAAACTCATGATTTTATCACGCTCTGAGTATTTAGTAATATTGACGCCGCATCGTTACCGCAGAACGTCTACTACCGTGTCATCGCCATCCGTGAGGGGGGGCCACGCCCCGGAGACGCGTCCCGCCTCTTCGGACATGCCACCACACCACCACGCTTGTATGAGGGCCCGGTGCGACGCTCCGGTGGCATTGCTACCCCCAAGTGCCCCCGTCCCGCCTAACCCTGTAGCGTTTGACCACGGGATCTAGCCCTTTGACTTTGCACGGATGGGCTTTGACCAGTGCACCTCCCCACCCGGTTGTGTTAGGTCAGCCCATAGGAACACTTTGGAGCAACATCCGGGCCAGACCCACAGCAAGATCCCCTCCATGTAGACCCGACGCGTCGACGCCGTCCGTCAGGGGGGGCACACCCCGGACACGCGATCCGGGCATTTGCAACCGCCACAACACTTACAGACTTGTGAGAGGCCGCCTACGCAAGATTTGGCGGCATGCTAGCCCCCGGAGGCCGCCGGTCACAGCAGTAGACGAGCGAAGGGCAATCCGCATAGAGGGAATTTTTCGGATACTTCTCCATCACCAAAATTATGAAAAAAATACCATCGTTCCTATAGCACATGTGCCCACGCCGTGCAAAAAAACTCATGATTTTATCGCGCTCCGAGTATTTAGTAATATTGACGCCGCATCGTTACCGCAGAACGTCTACTACCATGTCATCGCTGTCCGCGAGGGGGGGGGGGCACGCCCCGGAGACGCGTCCCGCCTCTTCGGACATGCGACCACACCACCCCGCACGTATGAGGGCCCGGTGCGACGCTCCGGTGGCATTGCTACCCCCCAGTGCCCCCGTCCCGCCTAACCCTGTAGCGTTTGACCACGGGATCTAGCACTTTGACTTTGCACGGACGGGCTTTGACCAGTGGACCTCCCCACCCGGTTGTGTTAGGTCAGCCCATAGGAACACTTTGGAGCAACATCCGGGCCAGACCCACAGCAAGATCCCCTCCGTGTAGACCCGACGCGTCCGTTTCCGCCCTCCAGGTGCCGGCGGCGGCGCCGTCCGTGAGGGGGGGCACACCCCGGACACGCGTGCCGGGCGTTTGCAACCGCCACAACACTTCCAGACTTGTGAGAGGCTGCCTACGCAAGATTTGGCGGCATGCTAGCCCCCGGAGGCCGCCGGCCATAGCCGTAGACGCGCGAAGGGCAATCCGCGTAGAGGGAATTTTTTGGATACTTCTCCATCACCAAAAATTATGAAAAAATACCATCGTTCCTATAGCACATGTGCCCACATCGTGCAAAAAAACTCATGATTTTATCGCGCACCGAGTATTTAGTAATATTGAAGCCGCATCGTTACCGCAGAACGTCTACTACCGTGTCATCGCCGTCCGTGAGGGGGGGCCACGCCCCGGAGACGCGTCCCGCCTCTTCGGACATGCCACCACACCACCCCGCATGTATGAGGGCCCGGTGCGACGCTCCGGTGGCATAGCTACCCCCAGTGCCCCCGTCTCGCCTAACCCTGTAGCGTTTGACCACGGGATCTAGCCCTTTGACTTTGCACGGATGGGCTTTGACCAGTGGACCTCCCCACCCGGTTGTGTTAGGTCAGCCCATAGGAACACTTTGGAGCAACATCCGGGCCAGACCCACAGCAAGATCCCCTCCGTGTAGACCCGACGCGTCCGTTTATCCCCTCCAGGTGCCGGCGGCGGCGCCGTCCGTGAGGTGGGGCACACCCCGGACACGCGTGCCGGGCGTTTGAAACCGCCACAACACTTACAGACTTGTGAGAGGCCGCCTACGCAAGATTTGGCGGCATGCTAGCCCCCGGAGGCCGCCGGCCACAGCCGTAGACGCGCGAAGGGCTATCCGCGTAGAGGGAATTTTTCGGATACTTCTCCATCACCAAAAATTATGAAAAAATACCATCGGTCCTATAGCACATGTGCCCACGTCGTGCAAAAAAACTCATGATTTTATCGCCTTCCGTGTATTTAGTAATAATGACGCCGCATCGTTACCGCAGAATGTCTACTACCGTGTCATCGCCGTTCGTGAGGGGGGGCCACACCCCGGAGACGCGTCCCGCCTCTTCAGACATGCCACCACACCATCCCACATGTATGAGGGCCCGATGTGATGCTCCGGTGGCATTGCTACCCCCCAGTGCCCCCGTCCCGCCTAACCCTATAGCGTTTGACCATGGGATCTAGCCCTTTGACTTTGCATGGACGGGCTTGGACCAGTGGACCTCCCCACCCGGTTGTGTTAGGTCAGCCCATAGGAACACTTTGGAGCAACATCCGGGCCAGACCCACGGCAAGATCCCCTCCAGGTAGACCCGACGGATCCGTTTCCCCCCTCCAGGTGCCGGCGGCGGCGCCGTTCATGGGGGGGGGCACACCCCGGACACGTGTGCCGGGCGTTTGCAACCGCCACAACACTTCCAGACTTGTGAGAGGCTGCCTACGCAAGATTTGGCGGCATGCTAGCCCCCGGAGGCCACCGGCCACAGCCGTAGACGCGCGAAGGTCAATCCGCGTAGAGGGAATTTTTCGGATACGTCTCCATCACCAAAAATTATGAAAAATACCATCGTTCCTATAGCACATGTGCCCACGTCGTGCAAAAATACTCATGATTTTATCGCACACCGATTATTTAGTAATATTGAAGCCGCATCGTTACCGCAGAATGTCTACTACCGTGTCATCGTCGTCCGTGAGGGGGGCCCACGCCCCAGAGACGCGTCCCGCCTCTTCGGACATGCCACCAGACCACCCCGCATGTATGAGGGCCCGGTGCGACGCTCCGGTGGCATTGCTACCCCCCCCCCCAGTGCCCCCGTCCCGCCTAACCCTGTAGCATTTAACCACGGGATCTACCCCTTTGACTTTGCACGGACGGGCTTTGACCAGTGGACCTCCCCACCCGGTTGTGTTAGGTCAGCCCATAGGAACACTTTGGAGCAACATCCGGGCCAGACCCACAGCAAGATCCCCTCCGTGTAAACCCGACGCGTCCGTTTCCCCCCTCCAGGTGCCGGCGGCGGCGCCGTCCGTGAGGGGGGCCACACCCCGGACACGCGTGCCGGGCGTTTGCAACCGCCACAACACTGACAGACTTCTGAGAGGCCGCCTACGCAAGATTTGGCGGCATGCTAGCCCCCGGAGGCCGCCGGCCACAGCCGTAGACGCGCGTAGGGCAATTCGCGTAGAGGGAATTTTTCGGATACTTCTCCATCACCAAAAATTATGAAAAAATACCATCGTTCCTATAGCACATGTGCCCACGTCGTGCAAAAAAACTCATTCGCGCTCCGAGTATTTAGTAATATTGACGCCGCATCGTTACCGCAGAACGTCTACTACCGTGTCATCGCCGTCCGTGAGGGGGGGCACGCCGCGGAGACGTGTCCCGCCTCTTCGGACATGCCACCACACCACCCCGCATGTATGAGGGCCCGGTGCGACGCACCGGTGGCATTGCTACCCCCCAAGTGCCCCCGTCCCGCCTAACCCTGTAGCGTTTGACCACGAGATCTAGCCCTTTGACTTTGCACGGATGGGCTTTGACCAGTGGACCTCCCCACCCGGTTGTGTTAGGTCAGCCATAGGAACACTTTGGAGCAACATCCGGGCCAGACCCACAGCAAGATCCCCTCCGTGTAGACCCGACGCGTCCGTTTACCCCCTCCAGGTGCCGGCGGCGGCGCCGTCCGTGAGGGGGGGCACACCCCGGACACGCGTGTCGGGCGTTTGCAACCGCCACATCACTTACATACTTGTGAGAGGCTGCCTACGCAAAATTTGGCGGCATGCTAGCCCCGAGAGGCCGCCGGCCACAACCGTAGACGCGCGAAGGGCAATCCGCGTAGAGGGAATTTTTCGGATACTTCTCCATCACCAAAAAATATGAAAAAATACCATCGTTCCTATAGCACATATGCCCACGTCGTGCAAAAAAACTCATGATTTTATCGCGCTCCGAGTATTTAGTAATATTGACGCCGCATCGTTACCGCAGAACGTCTACTACCGTGTCATCGCCGTCCGTGAGGGGGGGCCACGCCCCGGAGACGCGTCCCGCCTCTTCGGATATGCGACCACACCACCCCGCACGTATGAGGGCCCGGTGCGACGCTCCGGTGGCATTGCTACCCCCAGTGCCCCCGTCCCGCCTAACCCTGTAGCGTTTGACCACGGGATCTAGCCCTTTGACTTTGCACGGACAGGCTTTGACCAGTGGACCTCCCCACCCGGTTGTGTTAGGTCAGCCCATAGGAACACTTTGGAGCAACATCCGGGCCAGACCCACAGCAAGATCCCCTCCGTGTAGAGCCGACGCGTCCGTTTCCCTCCTCCAGGTGACGGCGGCGGCGCCGTCCGTGAGGGGGGCACACCCCGGACACGCGTGCCGGGCGTTTGCAACTGCCACAACACTTCCAGACTTGTGAGAGGCCGCCTACGCAAGATTTGGCGGCATGCTAGCCCCCGGAGGCCGCCAGCCACAGCCGTAGACGTGCGAAGGGCAATCCGCGTAGAGGGAATTTTTCGGATACTTCTCCATCACTAAAAATTATGAAAAATTACCATCGTTCCTATAGCACATGTGCCCATGTCCTGCAAAAAAACTCAAGATTTTATCGCGCTCTGAGTATTTAGTAATATTGACGCCGCATCGTTACCGCAGAACGTCTACTACCGTGTCACCGCCATCCGTGAGGGGGGGCCACGCCCCGGAGACGCTTCCCGCCTCTTCGGACATGCCACCACACCACCCCGCATGTATGAGGGCCCGGTGCGATGCTCCGGTGGCATTGCTATCCTCCCAGTGCCCCCGTCCCGCCTAACCCTGTAGCGTTTGACCACGGGATCTAGCCCTTTGACTTTGCACGGATGGGCTTTGACCAGTGGACCTCCCCACCCAGTTGTGTTAGGTCAGCCCATAGGAACACTTTGGAGCAACATCCGGGCCAGACCCACAAAAAGATCCCCTCCGTGTAGACCCGACGCGTCCGTTTACCCCCTCCAGGTGCCGGCGGCGGCGCCGTCCGTGAGGGGGGGCACAACCCGGACACGCGTGTCGGGCATTTGCAACCGCCACAACACTTTCAGATTTGTTAGAGGCCGCCTACGCAAGATTTGGCAGCATGCTAGCCCCCGGAGGCCGCCGGCCACAGCCGTAGACGCGCGAAGGGCAATCCGCGTAGAGGGAATTTTTCGGATACTTCTCCATCACCAAAAATTATGAAAAAATACCATCGTTCCTATAGCACATGTGCCCAGGTCGTGCAAAAAAGCCCATGATTTTATCGCACTCTGAGTATTTAGTAATATTGACGCTGCATCATTACCACAGAACGTCTACTACCGTGTCATCGCCGTCCGTGAGGGGGGGCCACGCCCCGGAGACGCCTCCCGCCTCGTCGGACATGCCACCACACCATCCCGCATGTATGAGGGCCCGGTGCGACGCTCCGGGGGCATTGCTACCCCCCCCCCCCAGTGCCCCCGTCCCGCCTAACCCGGTTGCGTTTGACCACGGGATCTAGCCCTTTGACTTTGCACGGACGGGCTTTGACCAGTGGACCTTCCCACCCGATTGTGTTAGGTCAGCCCATAGGAACACTTTGGAGCAACATCCGGGCCAGACCCACAGCAAGATCCCCTCCGTGTAGACCCGAC
>NW_025228354.1:46763-52105 GCF_018294505.1 Triticum aestivum | reverse complement strand
GAGGGGGGGCACAACCCGGACACGCGTGTCGGGCATTTGCAACCGCCACAACACTTTCAGATTTGTTAGAGGCCGCCTACGCAAGATTTGGCAGCATGCTAGCCCCCGGAGGCCGCCGGCCACAGCCGTAGACGCGCGAAGGGCAATCCGCGTAGAGGGAATTTTTCGGATACTTCTCCATCACCAAAAATTATGAAAAAATACCATCGTTCCTATAGCACATGTGCCCAGGTCGTGCAAAAAAGCCCATGATTTTATCGCACTCTGAGTATTTAGTAATATTGACGCTGCATCATTACCACAGAACGTCTACTACCGTGTCATCGCCGTCCGTGAGGGGGGGCCACGCCCCGGAGACGCCTCCCGCCTCGTCGGACATGCCACCACACCATCCCGCATGTATGAGGGCCCGGTGCGACGCTCCGGGGGCATTGCTACCCCCCCCCCAGTGCCCCCGTCCCGCCTAACCCGGTTGCGTTTGACCACGGGATCTAGCCCTTTGACTTTGCACGGACGGGCTTTGACCAGTGGACCTTCCCACCCGATTGTGTTAGGTCAGCCCATAGGAACACTTTGGAGCAACATCCGGGCCAGACCCACAGCAAGATCCCCTCCGTGTAGACCCGACGCGTCTGTTTACCCCCTCCAGGTGCCGGCGGCGGCGCCGTCCGTGATGGGGGGCACACCCCGAACACGTGTGCCGGGCGTTTGCAACCGCCACAACACTTACAGACTTGTGAGAGGCCGCCTACGCAAGATTTGGCGGCATGCTAGCCCCCGGAGGCCGCCGGCCACAGCCGTAGACGCGCGAAGGGCAATCCGCGTAGAGGAAATTTTTCGGATACTTCTCCATCACCAAAAATTATGAAAAAATACCATCGTTCCTATAGCACATGTGCCCACGTCGTGCAAAAAAACTCATGATTTTATCGCGCTCTCAGTATTTAGTAATAATGACGCCGCATCGTTACCGCAGAACGTCTACTACCGTGTCATCGCCGTCCGTGAGGCGCGGCCACGCCCCGGAGACGCGTCCCGCCTCTTCGGACATGCCAACACACCACCCCGCATGTATGAGGGCCCGGTGCGACGCTCCGGTGGCATTGCTACCCCCCAAGTGCCCCTGTCCCGCCTAACCCCGTAGCGTTTGACCACGGGATCTAGCCCTTTGACTTTGCACGGATGGGTTTTGACCAGTGCACCTCCCCACCCGGTTGTGTTAGGTCAGCCAATAGGAACACTTTGGAGCAACATCCGGGCCAGACCCACAGCAAGATCCCCTCCGTGTAGACCCGACGCGTCGGCGCCGTCCGTCAGGGGGGGGCACACCCCGGACACGCGATCCGGGCATTTGCAACCGCCACAACACTTACAGACTTGTGAGAGGCCGCCTACGCAAGATTTGGTGGCATGCTAGCCCCCGGAGGCCGCCGGCCACAGCAGTAGACGAGCGAAGGGCAATCCGCGTAGAGGGAATTTTTCGGATACTTCTCCATCACCAAAAATTATGAAAAAATACCATCGTTCCTATAGCACATGTGCCCACGCCGTGCAAAAAAACTCATGATTTTATCGCGCTTCGAGTATTTAGTAATATTGATGCCGCATCGTTACCGCAGAACGTCTACTACCGTGTCATCGCCGTCCGCGAGGGGGGGGGGCACGCCCCGGAGACGCGTCCCACCTCTTCGGACATGCGACCACACCACCCCGCACGTATGAGGGCCCGGTGCGACGCTCCGGTGGCATTGCTACCCCCCAGTGCCCCCGTCCCGCCTAACCATGTAGCGTTTGACCACGGGATCTAGCACTTTGACTTTGCACGGACGGGCTTTGACCAGTGGACCTCCCCACCCGGTTGTGTTAGGTCAGCCCATAGGAACACTTTGGAGCAACATCCGGGCCAGACCCACAGCAAGATCCCCTCCGTGTAGACCCGACGCGTCCGTTTCCGCCCTCCAGGTGCCGGCGGCGGCGCCGTCCGTGAGGGGGGGCACACCCCGGACACGCGTGCCGGGCGTTTGCAACCGCCACAACACTTCCAGAGTTGTGAGAGGCTGCCTACGCAAGATTTGGCGGCATGCTAGCCCCCGGAGGCCGCCGGCCATAGCCGTAGACGCGCGAAGGGCAATCCGCGTAGAGGGAATTTTTCGGATACTTCTCCATCACCAAAAAATATGAAAAAATACCATCGTTCCTATAGCACATGTGCCCACATCGTGCAAAAAAACTCATGATTTTATCGCGCACCGAGTATTTAGTAATATTGAAGCCGCATCGTTACCGCAGAACGTCTACTACCGTGTCATCGCCGTCCGTGAGGGGCGGCCACGCCCCGGAGACGCGTCCCGCCTCTTCGGACATGCCACCACACCATCCCGCATGTATGAGGGCCCGGTGCGATGCTCCGGTGGAATTGCTAGCCCCCAGTGCCCCCGTCCCGCCTAACCATGTAGCGTTTGACCACGGGATCTAGCCCTTTGACTTTGCACGGACGGGCTTTGACCAGTGGACCTCCCCACCCGGTTGTGTTAGGTCAGCCCATAGGAACACTTTGGAGCAACATCCGGGCCAGACCCACAGCAAGATCCCCTCCGTGTAGACCCGACGCGTCCGTTTGCCCCCTCCAGGTGCCGGCGGCGGCGCCGTCCGTGAGGGGGGGGCACACCCCGGACACGCGTGTCGGGCGTTTGCAACCGCTACAACACTTCCAGACTTGTGAGAGGCCGCCTACGCAAGATTTGGCGGCATGCTAGCCCCCGGAGGCCACCGGCCACAGCCGTAGACGCGCGAAGGTCAATCCGCGTAGAGGGAATTTTTCGGATACGTCTCCATCACCAATTTTTTTGAAAAAATACCATCGTTCCTATAGCACATGTGCCCACGTCGTGCAAAAAACGCATGATTTTATCGCGCACCCATTATTTAGTAATATTGAGGCCGCATCGTTACCACAGAACGTCTACTACCGTGTCATCGCCGTCCGTGAGGGGGGGCCACGCCCCAGAGACGCGTCCCGCCTCTTCGGACATGCCACCATACCACCCCGCAGGTATGAGGGCCCGGTGCAACGCTCCGGTGGCATTGCTACCCCCCAGTGCCCCCGTCCCGCCTAACCCTGTAGCGTTTAACCATGGGATCTACCCCTTTGACTTTGCACGGACGGGCATTGACAAGTGGACCTCCCCACCCAGTTGTATTAGGTCAGCCCATAGGAACACTTTGGAGCAACATCCGGGCCAGACCCACAGCAGGATCCCCTCCGTGTAGACCCGACGCGTCCGTTTACCCCCTCCAGGTGCCGGCGGCGGCGCCGTCCGTGAGGGGGGGCACACCCCGGACACGCGTGTCGGGCATTTGCAACCGCCACAACACTTTCAGATTTGTTAGAGGCCGCCTACGCAAGATTTGGCGGCATACTATCCCCCGGAGGCCGCCGGCCACAGCCGTAGACGCGCGAAGGGCAATCCGCGTAGAGGGAATTTTTTGGATACTTCTCCATCACCAAAAATTATGAAAAAATACCATCGTTCCTATAGCACATGTTCCCACGTCGTGCAAAAAAGCTCATGATTTTATCGCGCTCCGAGTATTTAGTAATATTGACGCCGCATCGTTACCACAGAACGTCTACTACCGTGTCATCGCCGTACGTGAGGGGGGGCCATGCCCCGGAGACGCGTCCCGCCTCTTCGGACATGCGACCACACCACCCCGCACGTATGAGGGCCCGGTGCGACGCTCCGGTGGCATTGCTACCCCCCAGTGCCCCCGTCCCGCCTAACCCTGTAGCGTTTGACCACGGGATCTAGCACTTTGACTTTGCACGGACGGGCTTTGACCAGTGGACCTCCCCACCCAGTTGTGGTAGGTCAGCCCATAGGAACACTTTGGAGCAACATCCGGGCCAGACCCACAGCAAGATCCCCTCCGTGTAGACCCGACGCGTCTGTTTCCCCCCTCCAGGTGCCGGCGGCGGCGCCGTTCGTGAGGGGGGGGGCACACCCCGGACACGCGTGCCGGGCGTTTGCAACCGCCACAACACTTACAGACTTGTGAGAGGCCGCCTACGCAAGATTTGGCGGCATGCTAGCCCCCGGAGGCCGCCGGCCACAGCCGTAGACGCGCGAAGGGCAATCCGCGTAGAGGGAATTTTTCGGATACTTGTCCATCACCAAAAATTATGAAAAAATACCATCGTTCCTATAGCACATGTGCCCACGTCATGCAAAAAAACTCATGATTTTATCGCGCTCTCAGTATTTAATAATAACGACGCCGCATCGTTACTGCAGAACGTCTACTACCGTGTCATCGCCGTCCGTGAGGGGGGGCCACGCCCCGGAGACGCGTCCCGCCTCTTCGGACATGCCACCACACCATCCCGCATGTATGAGGGCCCGGTGCGATGCTCCGGTGGAATTGCTAGCCCCCAGTGCCCCCGTCCCGCCTAACCATGTAGCGTTTGACCACGGGATCTAGCCCTTTGACTTTGCACGGACGGGCTTTGACCAGTGGACCTCCCCACCCGGTTGTGTTAGGTCAGCCCATAGGAACACTTTGGAGCAACATGCGGGCCAGACCCACAGCAAGATCCCCTCCGTGTAGACCCGACGCGTCCGTTTGCCCCCTCCAGGTGCCGGTGGCGGCGCCGTCCGTGAGGGGGGGGGCACACCCCGGACATGCGTGTCGGGCGTTTGCAACCGCTACAACACTTCCAGACTTGTGAGAGGCCGCCTACGCAAGATTTGGCGGCATGCTAGCCCCCGGAGGCCACCGGCCACAGCCGTAGACGCGCGAAGGTCAATCCGCGTAGAGGGAATTTTTCGGATACGTCTCCATCACCAAAAATTTTGAAAAAATACCATCGTTCCTATAGCACATGTGCCCACGTCGTGCAAAAAAACGCATGATTTTATCGCGCACCGATTATTTAGTAATATTGAAGCCGCATCGTTACCACAGAACGTCTACTACCGTGTCATCGCCGTCCGTGAGGGGGGGCCACGCCCCGGAGACGCGTCCCGCCTCTTCGGACATGCCACCATACCACCCCGCATGTATGAGGGCCCGGTGCAACGCTCCGGTGGCATTGCTACCCCCAGTGCCCCCGTCCCGCCTAACCCTGTAGCGTTTAACCATGGGATCTACCCCTTTGACTTTGCACGGACGGGCATTGACAAGTGGACCTCCCCACCCGGTTGTGTTAGGTCAGCCCATAGGAACACATTGGAGCGACATCCGGGCCAGACCCACAGCAAGATCCCCTCCGTGTAAACCCGATGCGTCCGTTTACCCCCTCCAGATGCCGGCGGCGGCGCCATCCGTGAGTGGGGGGGGGG
>NW_025228354.1:2764-46753 GCF_018294505.1 Triticum aestivum | reverse complement strand
CATAGGAACACTTTGGAGCAACATCCGGGCCAGACCCACAGCAAGATCCCCTCCGTGTAGACCCGACGCGTCCGTTTCCGCCCTCCAGGTGCCGGCGGCGGCGCCGTCCGTGAGGGGGGGCACACCCCGGACACGCGTGCCGGGCGTTTGCAACCGCCACAACACTTCCAGAGTTGTGAGAGGCTGCCTACGCAAGATTTGGCGGCATGCTAGCCCCCGGAGGCCGCCGGCCATAGCCGTAGACGCGCGAAGGGCAATCCGCGTAGAGGGAATTTTTCGGATACTTCTCCATCACCAAAAAATATGAAAAAATACCATCGTTCCTATAGCACATGTGCCCACATCGTGCAAAAAAACTCATGATTTTATCGCGCACCGAGTATTTAGTAATATTGAAGCCGCATCGTTACCGCAGAACGTCTACTACCGTGTCATCGCCGTCCGTGAGGGGCGGCCACGCCCCGGAGACGCGTCCCGCCTCTTCGGACATGCCACCACACCATCCCGCATGTATGAGGGCCCGGTGCGATGCTCCGGTGGAATTGCTAGCCCCCAGTGCCCCCGTCCCGCCTAACCATGTAGCGTTTGACCACGGGATCTAGCCCTTTGACTTTGCACGGACGGGCTTTGACCAGTGGACCTCCCCACCCGGTTGTGTTAGGTCAGCCCATAGGAACACTTTGGAGCAACATCCGGGCCAGACCCACAGCAAGATCCCCTCCGTGTAGACCCGACGCGTCCGTTTGCCCCCTCCAGGTGCCGGCGGCGGCGCCGTCCGTGAGGGGGGGGCACACCCCGGACACGCGTGTCGGGCGTTTGCAACCGCTACAACACTTCCAGACTTGTGAGAGGCCGCCTACGCAAGATTTGGCGGCATGCTAGCCCCCGGAGGCCACCGGCCACAGCCGTAGACGCGCGAAGGTCAATCCGCGTAGAGGGAATTTTTCGGATACGTCTCCATCACCAATTTTTTTGAAAAAATACCATCGTTCCTATAGCACATGTGCCCACGTCGTGCAAAAAAACGCATGATTTTATCGCGCACCCATTATTTAGTAATATTGAGGCCGCATCGTTACCACAGAACGTCTACTACCGTGTCATCGCCGTCCGTGAGGGGGGGCCACGCCCCAGAGACGCGTCCCGCCTCTTCGGACATGCCACCATACCACCCCGCAGGTATGAGGGCCCGGTGCAACGGTCCGGTGGCATTGCTACCCCCACTGCCCCCGTCCCGCCTAACCCTGTAGCGTTTAACCATGGGATCTACCCCTTTGACTTTGCACGGACGGGCATTGACAAGTGGACCTCCCCACCCAGTTGTATTAGGTCAGCCCATAGGAACACTTTGGAGCAACATCCGGGCCAGACCCACAGCAGGATCCCCTCCGTGTAGACCCGACGCGTCCGTTTACCCCCTCCAGGTGCCGGCGGCGGCGCCGTCCGTGAGGGGGGGCACACCCCGGACACGCGTGTCGGGCATTTGCAATCGCCACAACACTTTCAGATTTGTTAGAGGCCGCCTACGCAAGAATTGGCACCATACTATCCCCCGGAGGCCGCCGGCCACAGCCGTAGACGCGCGAAGGGCAATCCGCGTAGAGGGAATTTTTTGGATACTTCTCCATCACCAAAAATTATGAAAAAATACCATCGTTCCTATAGCACATGTTCCCACGTCGTGCAAAAAAGCTCATGATTTTATCGCGCTCCGAGTATTTAGTAATATTGACGCTGCATCGTTACCACAGAACGTCTACTACCGTGTCATAGCCGTACGTGAGGGGGGACCACACCCCGGAGACGCGTACCGCCTCTTCGGACATGCCACCACACCATCCCGCATGTATGAGGGCCCGGTGCGACGCTCCGGTGGCATTGCTACCCCCCCCAGTGCCCCCGTCCCGCCTAACCCGGTAGCGTTTGACCACGGGATCTAGCCCTTTGACTTTGCACGGACGGGCTTTGACCAGTGGACCTTCCCAGCCGGTTGTGTTAGGTCAGCCCATAGGAACACTTTGGAGCAACATCCGGGCAGAACCCACAGCAAGATCCCCTCCGTGTAGACCCGACGCGTCTGTTTACCCCCTCCAGGTGCCGGCGGCGGCGCCGTCCGTGATGGGGGGCACACCCCGAACACGTGTGTCGGGCGTTTGCAACCGCCACAACACTTACAGACTTGTGAGAGGCCGCCTACGCAAGATTTGGCGGCATGCTAGCCCCCGGAGGCCGCCGGCCACAGCCGTAGACGCGCGAAGGGCAATCCGCGTAGAGGGAATTTTTCGGATACTTGTCCATCACCAAAAATTATGAAAAAATACCATCGTTCCTATAGCACATGTGCCCACGTCATGCAAAAAAACTCATGATTTTATCGCGCTCTCAGTATTTAATAATAACGACGCCGCATCGTTACCGCAGAACGTCTACTACCGTGTCATCGCCGTCCGTGAGGCGGGGCCACGCCCCGTAGACGCGTCCCGCCTCTTCGGACATGCCAACACACCACCCCGCATGTATGAGGGCCCGGTGCGACGCTCCGGTGGCATTGCTACCCCCCAAGTGCCCCTGTCCCGCCTAACCCTGTAGCGTTTGACCACGGGATCTAGCCCTTTGACTTTGCACGGATGGGCTTTGACCAGTGCACCTCCCCACCCGGTTGTGTTAGGTCAGCCCATAGGAACACTTTGGAGCAACATCTGGGCCAGACCCACAGCAAGATCCCCTCCGTGTAGACCCGACGCGTCGGTGCCGTCCGTCAGGGGGGGCACACCCCGGACACGCGAGCCGGGCGTTTGCAACCGCCACAACACTTACAGACTTGTGAGAGGCCGCCTACGCAAGATTTGGCGGCATGCTAGCCCCCGGAGGCCGCCGGCCACAGCAGTAGACGAGCGAAGGGCAACCCGCGTAGAGGGAATTTTTCGGATACTTCTCCATCACCAAAATTATGAAAAAAATACCATCGTTCCTATAGCACATGTGCCCACGCCGTGCAAAAAAACTAATGATTTTATCGCGCTCCGAGTATTTAGTAATATTGACGCCGCATCGTTACCGCAGAACGTCTACTACCGTGTCATCGCCGTCCGCGAGGGGGGGCCACGCCCCGGAGACGCGTCCCGCCTCTTCGGACATGCGACCACACCACCCCGCACATATGAGGGCCCGGTGCGATGCTCCGGTGGCATTGCTACCCCCAGTGCCCCCGTCCCGCCTAACCCTGTAGCGTTTGACCACGGGATCTAGCACTTTGACTTTGCACGGACGGGATTTGACCAGTGGACCTCCCCACCCGGTTGTGTTAGGTCAGCCCATAGGAACACTTTGGAGCAACATCCGGGCCAGACCCACAGCAAGATCCCCTCCGTGTAGACCCGACCCGTCCGTTTCCGCCCTCCAGGTGCCGGCGGCGGCGCCGTCCGTGAGGGGGGGCACACCCCGGACACGCGTGCCGGGCGTTTGCAACCGCCACAACACTTCCAGACTTGTGAGAGGCTGCCTACGCAAGATTTGGCGGCATGCTAGCCCCCGGAGGCCGCCGGCCATAGCCGTAGACGCGCGAAGGGCAATCCGCGTAGAGGGAATTTTTCGGATACTTCTCCATCACCAAAAATTATGAAAAAATACCATCGTTCCTATAGCACATGTGCCCACATCGTGCAAAAAAACTCATGATTTTATCGCGCACCGAGTATTTAGTAATATTGAAGCCGCATAGTTACCGCAGAACGTCTACTACCGTGTCATCGCCGTCCGTGAGGGGGGGCCACACCCCGGAGACGCGTCCCGCCTCTTCGGACATGCCACCACACCATCCCGCATGTATGAGGGCCCGGTGTGATGCTCCGGTGGAATTGCTAGCCCCCAGTGCCCCCGTCTTGCCTAACCATGTAGCGTTTGACCACGGGATCTAGCCCTTTGACTTTGCACGGACGGGCTTTGACCAGTGGACCTCCCCACCCGGTTGTGTTAGGTCAGCCCATAGGAACACTTTGGAGCAACATCCGGGCCAGACCCACAGCAAGATCCCCTCCGTGTAGACCCGATGCGTCCGTTTGCCCCCTCCAGGTGCCGGCGGCGGCGCCGTCCGTGAGGGGGGGGGGGGCACACCCCGGACACGCGTGTCGGGCGTTTGCAACCGCTACAACACTTCCAGACTTGTGAGAGGCCGCCTACGCAAGATTTGGCGGCATGCTAGCCCCCGGAGGCCACCGGCCACAGCCGTAGACGCGCGAAGGTCAATCCGCGTAGAGGGAATTTTTCGGATACGTCTCCATCACCAAAAATTTTGAAAAAATACCATCGTTCCTATAGCACATGTGCCCACGTCGTGCAAAAAAACGCATGATTTTATCGCGCACCGATTATTTAGTAATATTGAAGCCGCATCGTTACCACAGAACGTCTACTACCGTGTCATCGCCGTCCGTGAGGGGGCGCCACGCCCCGGAGACGCGTCCCGCCTCTTCGGACATGCCACCATACCATCCCGCATGTATGAGGGCCCGGTGCAACGCTCCGGTGGCATTGCTACCCCCCAGTGCCCCCGTCCCGCCTAACCCTGTAGCGTTTAACCATGGGATCTACCCCTTTGACTTTGCACGGACGGGCATTGACAAGTGGACCTCCCCACCCGGTTGTGTTAGGTCAGCCCATAGGAACACATTGGAGCGACATCCGGGCCAGACCCACAGCAAGATCCCCTCCGTGTAAACCCGATGCGTCCGTTTACCCCCTCCAGATGCCGGCGGCGGCGCCATCCGTGAGGGGGGGGGGGCACACCCCGGACACGCGTGCCGGGCATTTGCAACCGCCACAACACTTACAGACTTGTGAGAGGTCGCCTACGCAAGATTTGGCGGCATGCTAGCCCCTGGAGGCCGCCGGCCACAACCGTAGACGCGCGAAGAGCAATCCGCGTCGAGGGAATTTTTCGGATACTTCTCCATCACCAAAAATTATGAAAAAATACCATCGTTCCTATAGCACATGTGCCCACGTCGTGCAAAAAAACTCATTATTTTATCGCGCTCCGAGTATTTAGTAATATTGACGCCGCATCGTTACCGCAGAACGTCTACTACCGTGTCATCGCCGTCCGTGAGGGGGGGCCATGCCCCGGAGACGCGTCCCGCCTCTTCGGACATGCGACCACACCACCCCGCACGTATGAGGGCCCGGTGCGACGCTCCGGTGGCATTGCTACCCCCCAGTGCCCCCGTCCCGCCTAACCCTGTAGCGTTTGACCACGGGATCTAGCACTTTGACTTTGCACGGACGGGCTTTGACCAGTGGACCTCCCCACCCAGTTGTGGTAGGTCAGCCCATAGGAACACTTTGGAGCAACATCCGGGCCAGACCCACAGCAAGATCCCCTCCGTGTAGACCCGACGCGTCTGTTTCCCCCCTCCAGGTGCCGGCGGCGGCGCCGTTCGTGAGGGGGGGGGCACACCCCGGACACGCGTGCCGGGCGTTTGCAACCGCCACAACACTTCCAGACTTGTGAGAGGCCCCCTACACAAGATTTGGCGGCATGCTAGCCCCCGGAGGCCGCCGGCCACAGCCGTAGACGCGCGAAGGGCAATCCGCGTAGAGGGAATTTTTCGGATACTTCTCCATCACCAAATTTTTTGAAAAAATACCATCGTTCCTATAGCACATGTGCCCACGTCGTGCAAAAAAACTCATGATTTTATCGCGCTCCGAGTATTATTAATATTGACGCCGCATCGTTACTGCAGAACGTCTACTACCGTGTCATCGCCGTCCGTGAGGGGGGCCACACCCCGGAGACGCGTCCCGCCTCTTCGGACATACCACCACACCACCCCGCATGTATGAGGGCCCAGTGCGATGCTCCGGTGGCATAGCTACCCCAGTGCCCCCGTCTCGCCTAACCTTGTAGCGTTTGACTACGGGATCTAGCCCTTTGACTTTGCACGGATGGGCTTTGACCAGTGGACCTCCCCACCCGGTTGTGTTAGGTCAGCCCATAGGAACACTTTGGAGCAACATCCGGGCCAGACCCACAGCAAGATCCCCTTCGTGTAGACCCGACGCGTCCGTTTATCCCCTCCAGATGCCGGCGGCGGCGCCGTCCGTGAGGTGGGGCACACCCCGGACACGCGTGCCGGGCGTTTACAACCGCCACGACACTTCAGACTTGTGAGAGGCCGCCTACGCAAGATTTGGCGGCATGCTAGCCCCCGGAGGCCGCCGGCCACAGCAATAGACGAGCGAAGGGCAATCCACGTAGAGGGAATTTTTCGGATACTTCTCCATCACCAAAATTATGAAAAAAATACCATCGTTCCTATAGCACATGTGCCCACGCTGTGCAAAAAAACTCATGATTTTATCGCGCTCCGAGTATTTAGTAATATTGACGCCGCATCGTTACCGCAGAACGTCTACTACCGTGTCATCGCCGTCCGCGAGGGGGGGGGGCACGCCCCGGAGACGCGTCCCGCCTCTTCGGACATGCGACCACACCACCCCGCACGTATGAGGGCCCGGTGCGACGCTCCGGTGGCATTGCTACCCCCCCAGTGCCCCCGTCCCGCCTAACCCTGTAGCGTTTGACCACGGGATCTAGCACTTTGACTTTGCACGGACGGGCTTTGACCAGTGGACCTCCCCACCCGGTTGTGTTAGGTCAGCCCATAGGAACACTTTGGAGCAACATCCGGGCCAGACCCACAGCAAGATCCCCTCCGTGTAGACCCGACGCGGTCGTTTCCCCCCTCCAGGTGCCGGCGGCGGCGCCGTCCGTGAGGGGGGGCACACCCCGAACACGCGTGTCGGGCGTTTGCAACCGCCACAACACTTCCAGACTTGTGAGAGGCTGCCTACGCAAGATTTGGCGGCATGCTAGCCCCCGGAGGCCGCCGGCCATAGCCGTAGACGCGCGAAGGGCAATCCGCGTAGAGGGAATTTTTTGGATACTTCTCCATCACCAAAAATTATGAAAAAATACCATCGTTCCTATAGCACATGTGCCCACATCATGCAAAAAAACTCATGATTTTATCGCGCACCGAGTATTTAGTAATATTGAAGCCGCATCGTTACCGCAGAACGTCTACTACCGTGTCATCGCCGTCCGTGAGGGGGGGCCTCGCCCCGGAGACGCGTCCCGCCTCTTCGGACATGCCACCACACCATCCCGCATGTATGAGGGCCCGGTGCGATGCTCCGTTGGAATTGCTAGCCCCCAGTGCCCCCGTCCCGCCTAACCATGTAGCGTTTGACCATGGGATCTAGCCCTTTGACTTTGCACGGACGGGCTTTGACCAGTGCACCTCCCCACCCGGTTGTGTTAGGTCAGCCCATAGGAACACTTTGGAGCAACATCCGGGCCAGACCCACAGCAAGATCCCCTCCGTGTAGACCCGACGCGTCCGTTTGCCCCCTCCAGGTGCCGGCGGCAGCACCGTCCGTGAGGGGGGGGGCACACCCCGGACACGCGTGTCGGGCGTTTGCAACCGCTACAACACTTCCAGACTTGTGAGAGGCCGCCTACGCAAGATTTGGCGGCATGCTAGCCCCCGGAGGCCACCGGCCACAGCCGTAGACGCGCGAAGGTCAATCCGCGTAGAGGGAATTTTTCGGATACGTCTCCATCACCAAATTTTTTGAAAAAATACCATCGTTCCTATAGCACATGTGCCCACGTCGTGCAAAAAAACGCATGATTTTATTGCGCACCGATTATTTAGTAATATTGAAGCCGCATCGTTACCACAGAACGTCTACTACCGTGTCATCGCCGTCCGTGAGGGGGGGCCACGCCCCGGAGACGCGTCCCGCCTCTTCGGACATGCCACCATACCACCCCGCATGTATGAGGGCCCGGTGCAACGCTCCGGTGGCATTGCTACCCCCCACTGCCCCCGTCCCGCCTAACCCTGTAGCGTTTAACCATGGGATCTACCCCTTTGACTTTGCACGAACGGGCATTGACAAGTGGACCTCCCCACCCAGTTGTGTTAGGTCAGCCCATAGGAACACTTTGGAGCAACATCCGGGCCAGACCCACAGCAGGATCCCCTCCGTGTAGACCCGACGCGTCCGTTTACCCCCTCCAGGTGCCGGCGGCGGCGCCGTCCGTGAGGGGTGGCACACCCCGGACACGCGTGTCGGGCATTTGCATCCGCCACAACACTTTCAGATTTGTTAGAGGCCGCCTACGCAAGATTTGGCAGCATGCTAGCCCCCGGAGGCCGCCGGCCACACGCGTAGACGCGCGAAGGGCAATCCGCGTAGAGGGAATTTTTCAGATACTTCTCCATCACCAAAAATTATGAAAAAATACCATCGTTCCTATAGCACATGTGCCCACGTCGTGCAAAAAAGCTCATGATTTTATCGCGCTCCGAGTATTTAGTAATATTGACACTGCATCGTTACCACATAACGTCTACTACCGTGTCATAGCCGTTCGTGAGGGGGGACCACACCCCGGAGACGCGTACCGCCTCTTCGGACATGCAACCACACCATCCCGCATGTATGAGGGCCCGGTGCGACGCTCCGGTGGCATTGCTACCCCCCCCCAGTGCCCCCATCCCGCCTAACCCGGTAGCGTTTGACCACGGGATCTAGCCCTTTGACTTTGCACGGACGGGCTTTGACCAGTGGACCTTCCCACCCGGTTGTGTTAGGTCAGCCCATAGGAACACTTTGGAGCAACATCCGGGCCAGACCCACAGCAAGATCCCCTCCGTGTAGACCCGACGCGTCTGTTTACCCCCTCCAGGTGCCGGCGGCGGCGCCGTCCGTGATGGGGGGCACACCCCGAACACGTGTGCCGGGCGATTGCAACCGCCACAACACTTACAGACTTGTGACAGGCCGCCTACGCAAGATTTGGCGGCATGCTAGCCCCCGGAGGCTGCCGGCCACAGCCGTAGGCGCGCGAAGGGCAATCCGCGTAGAGGGAATTTTTCGGATACTTCTCCATCACCAAAAATTATGAAAAAATACCATCGTTCCTATAGCACATGTGCCCACGTCGTGCAAAAAAACTCATGATTTTATCGCGCTCTCAGTATTTAGTAATAACGACGCCGCATCGTTACCGCAGAACGTCTACTACCGTGTCATCGCCGTCCGTGAGGCGGGGCCACGCCCCAGAGACGCGTCCCGCCTCTTCGGACATGCCAACACACCACCCCGCATGTATGAGGGCCCGGTGCGACACTCCGGTGGCATTGCTGCCCCCCAAGTGCCCCTGTCCCGCCTAACCCTGTAGCGTTTGACCACGGGATCTAGCCCTTTGACTTTGCACGGATGGGCTTTGACCAGTGCACCTCCCCACCCGGTTGTGTTAGGTCAGCCCATAGGAACACTTTGGAGCAACATCCGGGCCAGACCCACAGCAAGATCCCCTCCGTGTAGACCCGACGCGTCGGCGCCGTCCGTCAGGGGGGGCACACCCCGGACACGCGAGCCGGGCGTTTGCAACCGCCACAACACTTACAGACTTGTGAGAGGCCGCCTACGCAAGATTTGGCGGCATGCTAGCCCCCGGAGGCCGCCGGCCACAGCAGTAGACGAGCGAAGGGCAATCCGCGTAGAGGGAATTTTTCGGATACTTCTCCATCACCAAAATTATGAAAAAAATACCATCGTTCCTATAGCACATGTGCCCACGCCGTGCAAAAAAACTCATGATTTTATCGCGCTCCGAGTATTTAGTAATATTGACGCCGCATCGTTACCGCAGAACGTCTACTACCGTGTCATCGCCGTCCGTGAGGGGGGGCCACGCCCCGGAGACGCGTCCCGCCTCTTCGGACATGCGACCACACCACCCCGCACGTATGAGGGCCCGGTGCGACGCTCCGGTGGCATTGCTACCCCCAGTGCCCCCGTCCCGCCTAACCCTGTAGCGTTTGACCACGGGATCTAGCACTTTGACTTTGCACGGACGGGCTTTGACCAGTGGACCTCCCCACCCGGTTGTGTTAGGTCAGCCTATAGGAACACTTTGGAGCAACATCCGGGCCAGACCCATAGCAAGATCCCCTCCGTGTAGACCCGACGCGTCCGTTTCCGCCCTCCAGGTGCCGGCGGCGGCGCCGTCAGTGAGGGGGGGCACACCCCGGACACGCATGCCGGGCGTTTGCAACCGCCACAACACTTCCAGACTTGTGAGAGGCTGCCTACGCAAGATTTGGCGGCATGCTAGCCCCCGGAGGCCGCCGGCCATAGCCGTAGACGCGCGAAGGGCAATCCGCGTAGAGGGAATTTTTCGGATACTTCTCCATCACCAAAAATTATGAAAAAATACCATCGTTCCTATAGCACATGTGCCCACATCGTGCAAAAAAACTCATGATTTTATCGCGCACCGAGTATTTAGTAATATTGAAGCCGCATAGTTACCGCAGAACGTCTACTACCGTGTCATCGCCGTCCGTGAGGGGGGGCCACGCCCCGGAGACGCGTCCCGCCTCTTCGGACATGCCACCACACCATCCCGCATGTATGAGGGCCCGGTGCGATGCTCCGGTGGAATTGCTAGCCCCTAGTGCCCCCGTCCCGCCTAACCATGTAGCGTTTGACCACGGGATCTAGCCCTTTGACTTTGCACGGACGGGCTTTGACCAGTGGACCTCCCCACCCGGTTGTGTTAGGTCAGCCCATAGGAACACTTTGGAGCAACATCCGGGCCAGACCCACAGCAAGATCCCCTCCGTGTAGACCCGACGCGTCCGTTTGCCCCCTCCAGGTGCCGGCGGCGGCGCCGTCCGTGAGGGGGGGGCACACCCGGGACACGCGTGTCGGGCGTTTGCAACCGCTACAACACTTCCAGACTTGTGAGACGCCGCCTACGCAAGATTTGGCGGCATGCTAGCCCCCGGAGGCCGCCGGCCACAGCAGTAGACGAGCGAAGGGCAATCCGCGTAGAGGGAATTTTTCGGATACTTCTCCATCACCAAAATTATGAAAAAAATACCATCGTTCCTATAGCACATGTGCCCACGCCGTGCAAAAAAACTCATGATTTTATCGCGCTCCGAGTATTTAGTAATATTGACGCCGCATCGTTACCGCAGAACGTCTACTACCGTGTCATCGCCGTCCGTGAGGGGGGGCCACGCCCCGGAGACGTGTCCCGCCTCTGCGGACATGCGACCACACCACCCCGCACGTATGAGGGCCCGGTGCGACGCTCCGGTGGCATTGCTACCCCCAGTGCCCCCGTCCCGCCTAACCCTGTAGCGTTTGACCACGGGATCTAGCACTTTGACTTTGCACGGACGGGCTTTGACCAGTGGACCTCCCCACCCGGTTGTGTTAGGTCAGCCTATAGGAACACTTTGGAGCAACATCCGGGCCAGACCCACAGCAAGATCCCCTCCGTGTAGACCCGACGCGTCCGTTTCCGCCCTCCAGGTGCCGGCGGCGGCGCCGTCAGTGAGGGGGGGCACACCCCGGACACGCATGCCGGGCGTTTGCAACCGCCACAACACTTCCAGACTTGTGAGAGGCTGCCTACGCAAGATTTGGCGGCATGCTAGCCCCCGGAGGCCGCCGGCCATAGCCGTAGACGCGCGAAGGGCAATCCGCGTAGAGGGAATTTTTCGGATACTTCTCCATCACCAAAAATTATGAAAAAATACCATCGTTCCTATAGCACATGTGCCCACATCATGCAAAAAAACTCATGATTTTATCGCGCACCGAGTATTTAGTAATATTGAAGCCGCATAGTTACCGCAGAACGTCTACTACCGTGTCATCGCCGTCCGTGAGGGGGGGCCACGCCCCGGAGACGCGTCCCGCCTCTTCGGACATGCCACCACACCATCCCGCATGTATGAGGGCCCGGTGCGATGCTCCGGTGGAATTGCTAGCCCCTAGTGCCCCCGTCCCGCCTAACCATGTAGCGTTTGACCACGGGATCTAGCCCTTTGACTTTGCACGGACGGGCTTTGACCAGTGGACCTCCCCACCCGGTTGTGTTAGGTCAGCCCATAGGAACACTTTGGAGCAACATCCGGGCCAGACCCACAGCAAGATCCCCTCCGTGTAGACCCGACGCGTCCGTTTGCCCCCTCCAGGTGCCGGCGGCGGCGCCGTCCGTGAGGGGGGGGCACACCCGGGACACGCGTGTCGGGCGTTTGCAACCGCTACAACACTTCCAGACTTGTGAGAGGCCGCCTACGCAAGATTTGGCGGCATGCTAGCCCCCGGAGGCCACCGGCCACAGCCGTAGACGCGCGAAGGTCAATCCGCGTAGAGGGAATTTTTCGGATACGTCTCCATCACCAAAATTTTTGAAAAAATACCATCGTTCCTATAGCACATGTGCCCACATCGTGCAAAAAAACGCATGATTTTATCGCGCACCGATTATTTAGTAATATTGAAGCCGCATCGTTACCACAGAACGTCTACTACCGTGTCATCGCCGTCCGTGAGGGGGGGCCACGCCCCGGAGACGCGTCCCGCCTCTTCGGACATGCCACCATACCACCCCGCATGTATGAGGGCCCGGTGCAACGCTCCGGTGGCATTGCTACCCCCCACTGCCCCCGTCCCGCCTAACCCTGTAGCGTTTAACCATGGGATCTACCCCTTTGACTTTGCACGGACGGGCATTGACAAGTGGACCTCCCCACCCAGTTGTGTTAGGTCAGCCCATAGGAACACTTTGGAGCAACATCCGGGCCAGACCCACAGCAGGATCCCCTCCGTGTAGACCCGACGCGTCCGTTTACCCCATCCAGATGCCGGCGGCGGTGCCGTCCGTGAGGGGGGGCACACCCCGGACACGCGTGTCGGGCATTTGCAACCGCCACAACACTTTCAGATTTGTTAGAGGCCGCCTACGCAAGATTTGACAGCATGCTAGCCCCCGGAGGCCGCCGGCCACAGCCGTAGACGCGCGAAGGGCAATCCGCGTAGAGGGAATTTTTCGGATACTTCTCCATCACCAAAAATTATGAAAAAATACCATCGTTCCTATAGCACATGTGCCCACGTCGTGCAAAAAAGCTCATGATTTTATCGCGCTCCGAGTATTTAGTAATATTGACGCTGCATCGTTACCGCAGAACGTCTACTACCGTGTCATAGCCGTTCGTGAGGGGGGACCACACCCCGGAGACGCGTACCGCCTCTTCGGACATGCCACCACACCATCCCGCATGTATGAGGGCCCGGTGCGACGCTCCGGTGGCATTGCTACCCCCCCCCCCAGTGCCCCCGTCCCGCCTAACCCGGTAGCATTTGACCACGGGATCTAGCCCTTTGACTTTGCACGGACGGGCTTTGACCAGTGGACCTTCCCACCCGGTTGTGTTAGGTCAGCCCATAGGAACACTTTGGAGCAACAACCGGGCCAGACCCACAGGAAGATCCCCTCCGTGTAGACCCGACGCGTCTGTTTACCCCCTCCAGGTGCTGGCGGCGGCGCCGTCCGTGATGGGGGGCACACCCCGAACACGTGTGCCGGGCGTTTGCAACCGCCACAACACTTACAGACTTGTGAGAGGCCGCCTACGCAAGATTTGGCGGCATGCTAGCCCCCGGAGGCCGCCGGCCACAGCCGTAGGCGCGCGAAGGGCAATCCGCATATAGGGAATTTTTCGGATACTTCTCCATCACCAAAAATTATGAAAAAATACCATCGTTCCTATAGCACATGTGCCCACGTCGTGCAAAAAAACTCATGATTTTATCGCACTCTCAGTATTTAGTAATAACGACGCCGCATCGTTACCGCAGAACGTCTACTACCGTGTCATCGCCGTCCGTGAGGCGGGGCCACGCCCCGGAGACGCGTCCCGCCTCTTCGGACATGCCAGCACACCACCCCGCATGTATGAGGGCCCGGTGCGACGCTCCGGTGGCATTGCTACCCCCCAAGTGCCCCTGTCCCGCCTAACCCTGTAGCGTTTGACCACGGGATCTAGCCCTTTGACTTTGCACGGATGGGCTTTGACCGGTGCACCTCCCCACCCGGTTGTGTTAGGTCAGCCCATAGGAACACTTTGGAGCAACATCCGGGCCAGACCCACAGCAAGATCCCCTCCGTGTAGACCCGACGCGTCGGTGCCGTCCATCAGGGGGGGCACACCCCGGACACGCGAGCCGGGCGTTTGCAACCGCCACAACACTTACAGACTCGTGAGAGGCCGCCTACGCAAGATTTGGCGGCATGCTAGCCCCCGGAGGCCGCCGGCCACAGCAGTAGATGAGTGTAGGGCAATCCGCGTAGAGGGAATTTTTCGGATACTTCTCCATCACCAAAATTATGAAAAAAATACCATCGTTCCTATAGCACATGTGCCCACGTCGTGCAAAAAAACTCATGATTTTATCGCGCTCCGAGTATTTAGTAATATTGACGCCGCATCGGTACCGCAGGACGTCTACTACCGTGTCATCGCCGTCCGCGAGGGGGGCCACGCCCCGGAGACGCGTCCCGCCTCTTCGGACATGCGATCACACCACCCCGCACGTATGAGGGCCCGGTGCGACGCTCCGGTGGCATTGCTACCCCCAGTGCCCCCGTCCCGCCTAACCCTGTAGCGTTTGACCACGGGATCTAGCACTTTGACTTTGCACGGACGGGCTTTGACCAGTGGACCTCCCCACCCGGTTGTGTTAGGTCAGCCCATAGGAACACTTTGGAGCAACATCCGGGCCAGACCCACAGCAAGATCCCCTCCGTGTAGACCCGACGCGTCCGTTTCCGCCCTCCAGGTGCCGGCGGCGGCGCCGTCCGTGAGGGGGGGCACACCCCGGACACGCGTGCCGGGCGTTTGCAACCGCCACAACACTTCCAGACTTGTGAGAGGCTGCCTACGCAAGATTTGGCGGCATGCTAGCCCCCGGAGGCCGCCGGCCATAGCCGTAGACGCGCGAAGGGCAATCCGCGTAGAGGGAATTTTTCGGATACTTCTCCATCACCAAAAATTATGAAAAAATACCATCGATCCTATAGCACATGTGCCCACATCGTGCAAAAAAACTCATGATTTTATCGCGCACCGAGTATTTAGTAATATTGAAGCCGCATAGTTACCGCAGAACGTCTACTACCGTGTCATCGCCGTCCGTGAGGGGGGGCCACGCCCCGGAGACGCGTCCCGCCTCTTCGGACATGCCACCACACCATCCCGCATGTATGAGGGCCCGGTGCGATGCTCCGGTGGAATTGCTAGCCCCCAGTGCCCCCGTCCCGCCTAACCATGTAGCGTTTGACCACGGGATCTAGCCCTTTGACTTTGCACGGACGGGCTTTGACCAGTGGACCTCCCCACCCGGTTGTGTTAGGTCAGCCCATAGGAACACTTTGGAGCAACATGCGGGCCAGACCCACAGCAAGATCCCCTCCGTGTAGACCCGACGCGTCCGTTTGCCCCCTCCAGGTGCCGGTGGCGGCGCCGTCCGTGAGGGGGGGGGCACACCCCGGACATGCGTGTCGGGCGTTTGCAACCGCTACAACACTTCCAGACTTGTGAGAGGCCGCCTACGCAAGATTTGGCGGCATGCTAGCCCCCGGAGGCCACCGGCCACAGCCGTAGACGCGCGAAGGTCAATCCGCGTAGAGGGAATTTTTCGGATACGTCTCCATCACCAAAAATTTTGAAAAAATACCATCGTTCCTATAGCACATGTGCCCACGTCGTGCAAAAAAACGCATGATTTTATCGCGCACCGATTATTTAGTAATATTGAAGCCGCATCGTTACCACAGAACGTCTACTACCGTGTCATCGCCGTCCGTGAGGGGGGGCCACGCCCCGGAGACGCGTCCCGCCTCTTCGGACATGCCACCATACCACCCCGCATGTATGAGGGCCCGGTGCAACGCTCCGGTGGCATTGCTACCCCCAGTGCCCCCGTCCCGCCTAACCCTGTAGCGTTTAACCATGGGATCTACCCCTTTGACTTTGCACGGACGGGCATTGACAAGTGGACCTCCCCACCCGGTTGTGTTAGGTCAGCCCATAGGAACACATTGGAGCGACATCCGGGCCAGACCCACAGCAAGATCCCCTCCGTGTAAACCCGATGCGTCCGTTTACCCCCTCCAGATGCCGGCGGCGGCGCCATCCGTGAGTGGGGGGGGGGGCACACCCCGGACACGCGTGCCGGGCGTTTGCAACCGCCACAACACTTACAGACTTGTGAGAGGCCGCCTACGCAAGATTTGGCGGCATGCTAGCCCCTGGAGGCCGCCGGCCACAACCGTAGACGCGCGAAGAGCAATCCGCGTCGAGGGAATTTTTCGGATACTTCTCCATCACCAAAAATTATGAAAAAATACCATCGTTCCTATAGCACATGCGCCCACGTCGTGCAAAAAAACTCATTATTTTATCGCGCTCCGAGTATTTAGTAATATTGACGCCGCATCGTTACCGCAGAACGTCTACTACCGTGTCATCGCCGTCCGTGAGGGGGGGCCATGCCCCGGAGACGCGTCCCGCCTCTTCGGACATGCGACCACACCACCCCGCACGTATGAGGGCCCGATGCGACGCTCCGGTGGCATTGCTACCCCCCAGTGCCCCCGTCCCGCCTAACCCTGTAGCGTTTGACCACGGGATCTAGCAGTTTGACTTTGCACGGACGGGCTTTGACCAGTGGACCTCCCCACCCAGTTGTGTTAGGTCAGCCCATAGGAACACTTTGGAGCAACATCCGGGCCAGACCCAAAGCAAGATCCCCTCTGTGTAGACCCGACGCGTCTGTTTCCCCCCTCCAGGTGCCGGCGGCGGCGCCGTTTGTGAGGGGGGGCACACCCCGGACACGCGTGCCGGGCGTTTGCAACCGCCACAACACTTCCAGACTTGTGAGAGGCCCCCTACGCAAGATTTGGCGGCATGCTAGCCCACGGAGGCCACCGGCCAAAGCCGTAGACGCGCGAAGGGCAATCTGCGTAGAGGGAATTTTTCGGATACTTCTCCATCACCAAAAATTTTGAAAAAATACCATCGTTCCTATAGCACATGTGCCCACGTCGTGCAAAAAAACTCATGATTTTATCGCGCTCCGAGTATTATTAATATTGACGCCGCATCGTTACTGCAGAACGTCTACTACCGTGTCATCGCCGTCCGTGAGGGGGGCCACACCCCGGAGACGCGTCCCGCCTCTTCGGACATACCACCACACCACCCCGCATGTATGAGGGCCCGGTGCGATGCTCCGGTGGCATAGCTACCCCAGTGCCCCCGTCTCGCCTAACCTTGTAGCGTTTGACTACGGGATCTAGCCCTTTGACTTTGCACGGATGGGCTTTGACCAGTGGACCTCCCCACCCGGTTGTGTTAGGTCAGCCCATAGGAACACTTTGGAGCAACATCCGGGCCAGACCCACAGCAAGATCCCCTCCGTGTAGACCCGACGCGTCCGTTTATCCCCTCCAGGTGCCGGCGGCGGCGCCGTCCGTGAGGTGGGGCACACCCCGGACACGCGTGGCGGGCGTTTACAACCGCCACAACACTTCAGACTTGTGAGAGGCCGCCTACGCAAGATTTGGCGGCATGCTAGCCCCCGGAGGCCGCCGGCCACAGCCGTAGACGCGCGAAGTGCAATCCGCGTAGAGGGAATTTTTCGGATACATCTCCATCACCAAAAATTATGAAAAAATACCATCGTTCCTATATCACATGTGCCCACGTCGTGCAAAAAAAACTCATGATTTTATCGCGCTCCGAGTATTTAGTAATAATGACGCCGCATCGTTACCGCAGAACGTCTACTACCGTGACATCGCCGTCCGTGAGGGGGGGGCACGCCCCGGAGACGCGTCCCGCCTCTTCGGATATGCGACCACACCATCCCGCACGTATGAGGGCCCGGTGCGACGCTCCGGTGGCATTGCTACCCCCCAGTGCCCCCATCCCGCCTAACCCTGCAGCGTTTGACCACGGGATCTAGCACTTTGACTTTGCACGGACGTGCTTTGACCAGTGGACCTCCCCACCCGGTTGTGTTAGGTCAGCCCATAGGAACACTTTGGAGCAACATCCGGGCCAAACCCACAGCAAGATCCCCTCCGAGTAGACCCGTCGCGTCCGTTTCCCCCCTCCAGGTGCCGGCGGCGGCGCCGTCCGTGAGGGGGCACACCCCGGACACGCGTGCCAGGCGTTTGCAACCGCCACAACACTTCCAGACTTGCGAGAGGCCACCTACGCAAGATTTAGCGGCATGCTAGCCCCCGGAGGCCGCCGGCCACAGCCGTAGACGCGCGAAGGGCAATCCGCGTAGAGGGAATTTTTCGGATACTTCTCCATCACCAAAAATTATGAAAAAATACCATCGTTCCTATAGCACATGTGCCCACGTCGTGCAAAAAACTCATGATTTTATTGCGCTCCGAGTATTATTAATATTGACGCCGCATCGTTACTGCAGAACGTCTACTACCGTGTCATCGCCGTCCGTGAGGGGGGGCTACGCCCCGGAGACGCGTCCCGCCTCTTCGGACATGCCACCACACCATCCCGCATGTATGAGGGCCCGGTGCGACGCTCCGGTGGCATTGCTACCCCCAGTGCGTCCGTCCCGCCTAACCCTGTAGCGTTTGACCATGGGATCTAGCCCTTTGACTTTGCACAGACGGGCTTTGACCAGTGGACCTCCCCACCCGGTTGTGTTAAGTCAGCCCATAGGAACACTTTGGAGCAACATCCGGTCCAGACCCACAGCAAGATCCCCTCCGTGTAGACCCGACGCGTCCGTTTCCCCCCTCTAGGTGCCGGCGGCGGCGCCGTCCGTGAGGGGGGCACACCCCGGACACGCGTGCCGGGCGTTTGCAACGCCACAACACTTCAGACTTGTGAGAGGCCGCCTACGCAAGATTTGGCGGCATGCTAGCCCCCGGAGGCCGGCGGCCACAGCCGTAGACGCGCGAAGGGCAATCCGCGTAGAGGTAATTTTTCGGATACTTCTCCATCACCAAAAATTATGAAAAAATACCATCGTTCCTATATCACATGTGCCCACGTCGTGCAAAAAAACTCATGATTTTATCACGCTCCGAGTATTTAGTAATAATGACGCCGCATCGTTACCGCAGAACGTCTACTACCGTGTCATCGTCGTTCGTGAGGGGGGGCCACGCCCCGGAGACGCATCCCGCCTCTTCGGATATGCGACCACACCATCCCGCACGTATGAGGGCCCGGTGCGACGCTCCGGTGGCATTGCTACCCCCAGTGCCCCCGTCCCGCCTAACCCTGTAGCGTTTGACCACGGGATCTAGCACTTTGACTTTGCACGGACGGGCTTTGACCAGTGGACCTCCCCACCCGGTTGTGTTAGGTCAGCCCATAGGAACACTTTGGAGCAACATCCGGGCCAGACCCACAGCAAGATCCCCTCCGTGTAGACCCGACGCGTCCGTTTCCCCCCTCCAGGTGCCGGCGGCGGCGCCGTCCGTGAGGGGGGGCACACCCTGGACACGCGTGCCGGGCGTTTGCAACCGCCACAACACTTCCAGACTTGTGAGAGTCTGCCTACGCAAGATTTGGCGGCATGCTATCCCCCGGAGGCCGCCGGCCACAGCCGTAGACGCGCGAAGGGCAATCCGCGTAGAGGGAATTTTTCGGATACTTCTCCATCACCAAAAATTATGAACAAATACCATCGTTCCTATAGCACATGTGCCCACGTCGTGCAAAAAAACTCATGATTTTATCGCGCACCGAGTATTTAGTAATATTGAAGCCGCATCTTACCGCAGAACGTCTACTACCGTGTCATCGCCGTCCGTGAGGGGGGGCCACCCCCCGGAGACGCGTCCCGCCTCTTCGGACATGCCACCACACCATCCCGCATGTATGAGGGCCCGGTGCGATGCTCCGGTGGAACTGCTACCCCCGAGTGCCCCCGTCCCGCCTAACCATGTAGCGTTTGACCACGGGATCTAGCCCTTTGACTTTGCACGGACGGGCTTTGACCAGTGGACCTCCCCACCCGGTTGTGTTAGGTCAGCCCATAGGAACACTTTGGAGCAACATCCGGGCCAGACCCACAGCAAGATCCCCTCTGTGTAGACCCGACGCGTTCGTTTCCCCCCTCCAGGTGCCGACAGCGGCGCCGTCCGTGAGGGGGGCACACCCCGGACACGTGTGTCGGGCGTTTGCAACTGCCACAACACTTACAGACTTGTGAGTGGCCGCCTACGCAAGATTTGGCGGCATGCTAGCCCCCGGAGGCCGCCGGCCACAACCGTAGACGCGCGAAGGGCAATCCGCGTAGAGGGAATTTTTCGGATACTTCTCCATCACCAAAAATTATAAAAAAAATACCATCGTTCCTATAGCACATGTGCCCACGTCGTGCAAAAAAACTCATGATTTTATCGCGCTCCGAGTATTATTAATATTGACGCCGCATCGTTACTACAAAACGTCTACTACCGTGTCATCGCCGTCCGTGAGGGGGGGGCCACACCCCGGAGACGCGTCCCGCCTCTTCGGACATGCCACCACACCACCCCGCATGTATGAGGGCCCGGTGCGACGCTCCGGTGGCATAGCTACCCCCAGTGCCCCCGTCTCGCCTAACCGTGTAGCGTTTGACCACGGGATCTAGCCCTTTGACTTTGCACGGATGGGCTTTGACCAGTGGACCTCCCCACCCGGTTGTGTTAGGTCAGCCCATAGGAACACTTTGGAGCAACATCCGGGCCAGACCCACAGCAAGATCCCCTCCGTGTAGACCCGACGCGTCCGTTTATCCCCTCCAGGTGCCGGCGGCGGCGCCGTCCGTGAGGTGGGGCACTCCCCGGACACGCGTGCCGGGCGTTTGCAACCGCCACAACACTTACAGACTTGTGAGAGGCCGCCTACGCAAGATTTGGCGGCATGCTAGCCCCCGGAGGCCGCCGGCCACAGCCGTAGACGCGCGAAGGGCAATCCGCGTAGAGGGAATTTTTCGGATACTTCTCCATCACCAAAAATTATGAAAAAATACCATCGTTCCTATATCACATGTGCCCACGTCGTGCAAAAAAACTCATGATTTTATCGCGCTCCGAGTATTTAGTAATAATGACGCCGCATCGTTACCGCAGAACGTCTACTACCGTGTCATCGCCGTCCGTGAGGGGGGGGCCACGCCCGGGAGACGCGTCTCGCCTCTTTGGATATGCGACCACACCACCCCGCACGTATGAGGGCCCGGTGCGACGCTCCGGTGGCATTGCTACCCCCCAGTGCCCCTGTCCCGCCTAACCCTATAGCGTTTGACCACGGGATCTAGCACTTTGACTTTTCATGGACGGGCTTTGACCAGTGGACCTCCCCACCCGGTTGTGTTAGGTCATCCCATAGGAACACTTTGGAGCAACATCTGGGCCAGACCCACAGCAAGATCCCCTCCGTGTGGACCCGACGCGTCCGTTTCCCCCCTCCAGGTGCTGGCGGCGGCGCCGTCCATGCGGGGGGGCACACCCCGGACACGCGTGCCGGGCGTTTGCAACCGCGACAACACTTCCAGACTTGTGAGAGGCCGCCTACGCAAGATTTGGCGGCATGCTATCCCCCGGAGGCCGCCGGCCACAGCCGTAGACGCGCGAAGGGCAATCCGCGTAGAAGGAATTTTTCGGATACTTCTCCATCACCAAAAATTATGAAAAAATACCATCGTTCCTATAGCACATGTGCCCACGTCGTGCAAAAAAACTCATGATTTTATCGCGCACCGAGTATTTAGTAATATTGAAGCCGCATCGTTACCGCAGAACATCTACTACCGTGTCATCGCCGTCCGTGAGGGGGGGGCCACGCCCCGGAGACGCGTCCCGCCTCTTCGGACATGCCACCACACCACCCCGCATGTATGAGGGCCCGGTGCGATCCTCCTGTGGCATTGCCACCCCCAGTGCCCCCGTCCCGCCTAACCCTGTAGCGTTTGACCACGTGATCTAGCCCTTTGACTTTGCACGGACGGGCTTTGACCAGTGGACCTCCCCACCCGGTTGTGTTAGGTCAGCCCATAGGAACACTTTGGAGCAACATCCGGGCCAGTCCCACAGCAAGATCCCCTCCATGTAGACCTGATGCGTCCGTTTCCCCCCTCCAGGTGCCGGTGGCGGCGCCGTCCGTGAGGGGGGGCACACCTCGGACATGCGTGCCGGGCGTTTGCAACCGCCACAACACTTCCAGACCTTTGAGAGGCCGCCTACGCAAGATTTGGCGGCATGCTAGGCCCCGGAGGCCACCGGCCACAACCGTAGACGCGCGAAGGTCAATCCGCGTAGAGGGAATTTTTCGGATACGTCTCCATCACCAAAAATTATGAAAAAATACCATCATTCCTATAGCATATGTGCCCACGTCGTGCAAAAAAACTCATGATTTTATCGCGCACCAATTATTTAGTAATATTCAAGCCGCATCGTTTGCCGCAGAACGTCTACTACCGTGTCATCACCGTCCGTGAGGGGGGGCCATGCCCCGGAGACGCGTCCCGCCTCTTCGGACATGCCACCACACCACCCCGCATGTATGAGGGCCCGGTGCGATGCTCCGGTGGCATTGCTACCCCCCAAGTGCCCCTGTCCCGCCTAACCCTGTAGCGTTTGACCACGGGATCTAGCCCTTTGACTTTGCACGGACGGGCTTTGACCAGTGGACCTCCCCAGCCGGTTGTGTTAGGTCAGCCCATAGGAACACTTTGGAGCAACATCCGGGCCAGACCCACAGCAAGATCCCCTCCGAGTAGACCCGTCGCGTCCGTTTCCCCCCTCCAGGTGCCGATGGCGGCGCCGTCCGTGAGGGGGGCACACCCCGGACACGCGTGCCAGGCGTTTGCAACCGCCACAACACTTCCAGACTTGCGAGAGGCCACCTACGCAAGATTTAGCGGCATGCTAGCCCCCGGAGGCCGCCGGCCACAGCCGTAGACGCGCGAAGGGCAATCCGCGTAGAGGGAATTTTTCGGATACTTCTCCATCACCAAAAATTATGAAAAAATACCATCGTTCCTATAGCACATGTGCCCACGTCGTGCAAAAAACTCATGATTTTATTGCGCTCCGAGTATTATTAATATTGACGCCGCATCGTTACTGCAGAACGTCTACTACCGTGTCATCGCCGTCCGTGAGGGGGGGCCACGCCCCGGAGACGCGTCCCGCCTCTTCGGACATGCCACCACACCATCCCGCATGTATGAGGGCCCGGTGCGACGCTCCGGTGGCATTGCTACCCCCAAGTGCGTCCGTCCCGCCTAACCCTGTAGCGTTTGACCACGGGATCGAGCCCTTTGACTTTGCACAGATGGGCTTTGACCAGTGGACCTCCCCACCCGGTTGTGTTAGGTCAGCCCATAGGAACACTTTGGAGCAACATCCGGTCCAGACCCACAGCAAGATCCCCTCCGTGTAGACCCGACGCGTCCGTTTCCCCCCTCTAGGTGCCGGCGGCGGCGCCGTCCGTGAGGGGGGCACATCCCGGACACGCGTGCCGGGCGTTTGCAACCGCCACAACACTTCAGACTTGTGAGAGGCCGCCTACGCAAGATTTGGCGGCATGCTAGCCCCCGGAGGCCGCCGGCCACAGCCGTAGACGCGCGAAGGGCAATCCGCATAGAGGGAATTTTTCGGATACTTCTCCATCACCAAAAATTATGAAAAAATACCATCGTTCCTATAGCACATGTGCCCACGTTGTGCAAAAAAACTCATGATTTTATCGCGCACCGATTATTTAGTAATATTGAAGCCGCATCGTTACCGCGGAACGTCTACTACCGTGTCATCGCCGTCCGTGAGGGGGGGCCACGCCCCGGAGACGCGTCCCGCCTCTTCGGACATGCCACCACACCACCCCGCATGTATGAGGGCCCGGTGCGACGCTCCGGTGGCATTGCTACCCCCCAAGTGCCCCTGTCCCGCCTAACCCTGTAGCGTTTGACCACGGGATCTAGCCCTTTGACTTTGCACGGACGGGCTTTGACCAGTGCACCTCCCCACCCGGTTGTGTTAGGTCAGCCCATAGGAACACTTTGGAGCAACATCCAGGCCAGACCCACAGAAAGATCCCCTCCGTGTAGACCCGACGCGTCTGTTTACCCCCTCCAGGTGCCGGCGGCGGCGCCGTCCGTGAGGGGGGGCACACCCCGGACACGCGAGCCGGGCGTTTGCAACCGCCACAACACTTACAGACTTGTGAGAGGCCGCCTACGCAAGATTTGGCGGCATGCTAGCCCCCGGAGGCCGCCGGCCACAGCAGTAGACGCGCGAAGGGCAATCCGCGTAGAGGGAATTTTTCGGATACTTCACCATCACCAAAATTATGAAAAAAATACCATCGTTCCTATAGCACATGTGCCCACGCCGTGCAAAAAAACTCATGATTTTATCGCGCTCCGAGTATTTAGTAATATTGACGCCGCATCGTTACCGAAGAACGTCTACTACCGTGTCATCGCCGTCCACGAGGGGGGGCCACGCCCCGGAGACGCGTCCCACCTCTTCGGACATGCGACCACACCACCCCGCATGTATGAGGGCCCGGTGCGATGCTCCGGTGGAACTGCTACCCCCAAGTGCCCCCGTCCCGCCTAACCCTGTAGCGTTTGACCACGGGATCTAGCCCTTTGACTTTGCACGGACGGGCTTTGACCAGTGGACCTCCCCACCCGGTTGTGTTAGGTCAGCCCATAGGAACACTTTGGAGCAACATCCGGGCCAGACCCACAGCAAGATCCCCTCCGTGTAGACCCGACGCGTCCATTTCCCCCCTCCAGGTGCCGGCGGCGGCGCCGTCCGTGAGGGGGGGCACACCCCAGACACGCGTGCCGGGCGTTTGCAACCGCCACAACACTTCCAGACTTGTGAGAGGCCGCCTACGCAAGATTATGCGGCATGCTAGCCCCCGGAGGCCGCCGGCCACAGCCGTAGACGCGCGAAGGGCAATCCGCGTAGAGGGAATTTTTCATGTACTTCTCCATCACCAAAAATTATGAAAAAATACCATTGTTCCTGTAGCACATGTGCACACGTCGTGCAAAAAAACTCAAGATTTTATCGCGCACCGAGTATTTAGTAATATTGAAGCCGCATCGTTACCGCAGAACGTCTACTACTGTGTCATCGCCGTCCGTGAGGGGGGGCCACGCCCCGGAGACGCGTCCCGCCTCTTCGGACATGCCACCACACCATCCCGCATGTATGAGGGCCCGGTGCGACGCTCCGGTGGCATTGCTACCCCCCAAGTGCGTCTGTCCCGCCTAACCCTGTAGCATTTGACGATGGGATCTAGCCCTTTGACTTTGCACAGACGAGCTTTGACCAGTGGACCTCCCCACCCGGTTGTGTTAGGTCAGCCCATAGGAACACTTTGGAGCAACATCCGGGCCAGACCCACAGCAAGATCCCCTCCATGTAGACCCGACGCGTCTGTTTACCCCCTCCAGGTGCCGGCGGCGGCGCCGTCCGTGAGGGGGGCACCCCCCGGACACGTGTGTCGGGCGTTTACAACCGCCACAACACTTACAGACTTGTGAGAGGCCGCCTACGCAAGATTTGGCGGCATGCTAGCCCCCGGAGGCCGCCGACCACAGCCGTAGACGCGCGAAGGGCAATCCGCGTAGAGGGAATTTTTCGGATACTTCTCCATCACCAAAAATTATAAAAAATACCATCGTTCCTATAGCACATGTGCCCACGTCGTGCAAAAAAACTCATGATTTTATCGCGCTCCGAGTATTATTAATATTGACGCCGCATCGTTACTGCAGAACGTCTACTACCGTGTCATCGCCGTCCGTGAGGGGGGGGCACACCCCGGAGACGTGTCCCGCCTCTTCGGACATGCCACCACACCACCCCACATGTATGAGAGCCCGGTGCGACGCTCCGGTGGCATAGCTACCCCCAGTGCCCCCGTCTCGCCTAACCCTGTAGCGTTTGACCACGGGATCTAGCCCTTTGACTTTGCACGGATGGGCTTTGACCAGTGGACCTCCCCACCCGGTTGTGTTAGGTCAGCCCATAGGAACACTTTGGAGCAACATCCGGGCCAGACCCACAGCAAGATCCCCTCCGTGTAGACCCGACGCGTCCGTTTATCCCCTTCAGGTGCCGGCGGTGGCGCTGTCCGTGAGGTGGGGCACACCCCGGACACACGTGCCGGGCGTTTGCAACCGCCACAACACTTACAGACTTGTGAGAGGCCGCCTACGCAAGATTTGGCGGCATGCTAGCCCCCGGAGGCCGCCGGCCACAGCCGTAGACGCGCGAAGGGCAATCCGCGTAGAGGGAATTTTTCGGATACTTCTCCATCACCAAAAATTATGAAAAAATACCATCGTTCCTATATCACATGTGCCCACGTCGTGCAAAAAAACTCATGATTTTATCGCGCTCTGAGTATTTAGTAATAATTACGCCGCATCGTTACCGCAGAACGTCTACTACCGTGTCATCGCCGTCCGTGAGGGGGGGGACACGCCCCAGAGACGCGTCCCGCCTCTTTGGATATGCGACCACACCACCCCGCACGTATGAGGGCCCGGTGCGACGCTCCGGTGGCATTGCTACCCCCAGTGCCCCTGTCCCGCCTAACCCTGTAGCGTTTGACCACGGGATCTAGCACTTTGACTTTGCACAGACGGGCTTTGACCAGTGGACCTCCCCACCCGGTTGTGTTAGGTCAGCCCATAGGAACACTTTGGAGCAACATCCGGGCCAGACCCACAGCAAGATCCCCTCCGTGTAGACCCGACGCGTCCGTTTCCCCCCTCCAGGTGCCGGCGACGGCGCCATCCGTGAGGGGGGGGGCACACCCCGGACACGCGTGCCGGGCGTTTGCAACCGCCACAACACTTACAGACTTGTGAGAGCCGCCTACGCAAGATTTGGCGGCATGCTAGCCCCCGGAGGCCGCCGGCCACAACCGTAGACGCGCGAAGAGCAATCCGCGTCGAGGGAATTTTTCGGATACTTCTCCATCACCAAAAATTATGAAAAAATACCATCGTTCCTATAGCACATGTGCCCATGTCGTGCAAAAAAACTCATTATTTTATCACGCTCCGAGTATTTAGTAATATTGACGCTGCATCGTTACCGCAGAACGTCTACTACCGTGTCATCGCCGTCCGTGAGGGGGGGCCATGCCCCGGAGACGCGTCCCGCCTCTTCAGACATGCCACCACACCACCCCGCATGTATGAGGGCCCGGTGCGACGCTCCGGTGGCATTGCTACCCCCTAGTGCCCCCGTCCCGCCTAACCCTGTAGCGTTTGACCACGGGACCTAGCCCTTTAACTTTGCACGGATGGGCTTTGACCAGTGGACCTCCCCACCCGGTTGTCTTAGGTCAGCCCATAGGAACACTTTGGAGCAACATTCGGGCCAGACCCACAGCAAGATCCCCTCCGTGTAGACCCGACGCGTCCGTTTCCCCCCTCCAGGTGCCGCCGGCGGCACCGTCCGTGATGGGGGGCACACGCCAGACACGCGTGCCGGGCTTTTGCAATCGCCACAACACTTACAGACTTGTGAGAGGCCGCCTACGCAAGATTTGGCGGCATGCTAGCCCCCGGAGGCCGCCGGCCACAGCCGTAGACGCGCGAAGGGCAATCCGCGTAGAGGGAATTTTTTGGATACTTCTCCATCACCAAAAATTATGAAAAAATACCATCGTTCCTATAGCACATGTGCCCACGTCGTGCAAAAAAACTCATGATTTTATCACGCTCTGAGTATTTAGTAATAATGACGCCGCATCGTTACCGCAGAACGTCTACTACCGTGTCATCGTCGTCCGTGAGGCGGGGCCACGCCCCGGAGACGCGTCCCGCCTCTTCGGACATGCCACCACACCACCCCGCATGTATGAGGGCCCGGTGCGACGCTCCGGTGGCATTGCCACCCCCAGTGCCCCCGTCCCGCCTTACCCTGTAGCGTTTGACCACGGGATCTAGCCCTTTGACTTTGCACGGACGGGCTTTGACCAGTGGACCTCCCCACCCGGTTGTGTTAGGTCAGCCCATAGAACACTTTGGAGCAACATCCGGGCCAGACCCACAGCAAGATCCCCTCCGTGTAGACCTGACGCGTCCGTTTCCCCCCTTTAGGTGCCGGCGGCGGCGCCGTCCGTGAGGGGGGGCACACCCCGGACACGCGTGCCGGGCGTTTGCAACCGCCACAACACTTCCAGACTTGTGAGAGGCCGCCTACGCAAGATTTGGCGGCATGCTAGCCCCCGGAGGCCACCGGCCACAGCCGTAGACGCGCGAAGGTCAATCCGCGTAGAGGGAATTTTTCGGATACGTCTCCATCACCAAAAATTATGAAAAAATACCATCATTCCTATAGCACATGTGCCCACGTCGTGCAAAAAAACTCATGATTTTATCGCGCACCGATTATGTAGTAATATTGAAGCCGCATCGTTGCCGCAGAACGTCTACTACCGTGTCATCACCGTCCGTGAGGGGGGGCCATGCCCCGGAGACGCGTCCCGCCTCTTCGGACATGCCACCACACCACGCCGCATGTATGAGGGCCCGGTGCGACGCTCCGGTGGCATTGCTACCCCCCAAGTGCCCCCGTCCCGCCTAACCCTGTAGCGTTTGACCATGGGATCTAGCCCTTTGACTTTGCACGGACGGGCTTTGACCAGTGGACCTCCCCAGCCGGTTGTGTTAGGTCAGCCCATAGGAACACTTTGGAGCAACATCCGGGCCAGACCCACAGCAAGATCCCCTTCGAGTAGACCCGTCGCGCCCGTTTCCCCCCTCCAGGTGCCGGCGGCGGCGCCGTCCGTGAGGGGGGCACACCCCGGACACGCGTGCCAGGCGTTTGCAACGGCCACAACACTTCCAGACTAGTGAGAGGCCGCCTACGCAAGATTTGGCGGCATGCTAGCCCCCGGAGGCCGCCGGCCACAGCCGTAGACGCGCGAAGGGCAATCCGGGTAGAGGGAATTTTTCGGATACTTCTCCATCACCAAAAATTATGAAAAAATACCATCGTTCCTATAGCACATGTGCCCACATCGTGCAAAAAACTCATGATTTTATTGCGCTCCGAGTATTATTAATATTGACACCGCATCGTTACTACAGAACGTCTACTACCGTGTCATCGCCGTCCGTGAGGGGGGGCCACGCCCCGGAGACGCGTCCCGCATCTTCGGACATGCCACCACACCATCCCGCATGTATGAGGGCCCGGTGCGACACTCCGGTGGCATTGCTACCCCCAGTGCGTCCGTCCCGCCTAACCATGTAGCGTTTGACCATGGGATATAGCCCTTTGACTTTGCACAGACGGGCTTTGACCAGTGGACCTCCCCACCCGGTTGTGTTAGGTCAGCCCATAGGAACACTTTGGAGCAACATCCGGTCCAGACCCATAGCAAGATCCCCTCCGTGTAGACCCGACGCGTCCGTTTCCCCCCTCTAGGTGCCGGCGGCAGCGCCGTCCGTGAGGGGGGCACACCCCGGACACGCGTGCCGGGCGTTTGCAACCGCCACAACACTTCAGACTTGTGAGAGGCCGCCTACGCAAGATTTGGCGGCATGCTAGCCCTCGGAGGCCGCCGGCCACAGCCGTAGACGCGCGAAGGGCAATCCGGGTAGAGGGAATTTTTCGGATACTTCTCCATCACCAAAAATTATGAAAAAATACCATCGTTCCTATAGCACATGTGCCCACGTCGTGCAAAAAACTCATGATTTTATTGCTCTCCGAGTATTATTAATATTGACACCGCATCGTTACTGCAGAACGTCTACTACCGTGTCATCGCCGTCCGTGAGGGGGGGCCACGCCCCGGAGACGCGTCCCGCATCTTCGGACATGCCACCACACCATCCCACATGTATGAGGGCCCGGTGCGACACTCCGGTGGCATTGCTACCCCAGTGCGTCCGTCCCGCCTAACCCTGTAGCGTTTGACCATGGGATCTAGCCCTTTGACTTTGCACAGACGGGCTTTGACCAGTGGACCTCCCCACCCGGTTGTGTTAGGTCAGCCCATAGGAACACTTTGGAGCAACATCCGGTCCAGACCCACAGCAAGATCCCCTCCGTGTAGACCCGACGCGTCCGTTTCCCCCCTCTAGGTGCCAGCGGCAGCACCGTCCGTGAGGGGGGCACACCCCGGACACGCGTGCCGGGCGTTTGCAACCACCACAACACTTCAGACTTGTGAGAGGCCGCCTACGCAAGATTTGGCTCCATGCTAGCCCCCGGAGGCCGCCGGCCACAGCCGTAGACGCGCGAAGGGCAATCCGCGTAGAGGGAATTTTTCGGATACTTCTCCATCACCAAAAATTATGAAAAATTATCATCGTTCCTATAGCACATGTGCCCATGTCGTGCAAAAAAACTCATGATTTTATCGCGCACCGATTATTTAGTAATATTGAAGCCGCATTGTTGCCGCAGAACGTCTACTACCGTGTCATCGCCGTCCGTGAGGCGGGGCCACGCCCCGGAGACGCGTCCCGCCTCTTCGGACATGCCACCACACCACCCCGCATGTATGAGGGCCCGGTGCGATGCTCCGGTGGCATTGCCACCCCCAGTGCCCCCGTCCCGCCTAACCCTCTAGCGTTTGACCACGGGATCTAGCACTTTGACTTTGCACGGACGGGCTTTGACCAGTGGACCTCCCCACCCGGTTGTGTTAGGTCAGCCCATAGGAACACTTTGGAGCAACATCCATGGAAGACCCACAGCAAGATCCCCTCCTTGTAGACCCGACGCGTCCGTTTCCCCCCTCCAGGTGCCGGCGGCGGCGCCGTCCGTGAGGGGGGGCACACCCCGGACACGCGTGCCGGGCGTTTGCAACCGCCACAACACTTCCAGACTTGTGAGAGGCCGCCTACGCAAGATTTGGCGGCATGCTAGCCCCCGGAGGCCACCGGCCACAGCCGTAGACGCGCGAAGGTCAACCCGCGTAGAGGGAATTTTTCGGATACGTCTCCATCACCAAAAATTATGAAAAAATACCATCATTCCTGTAGCACATGTGCCCACGTGGTGCAAAAAAACTCATGATTTTATCGCGCACTGATTATTTAGTAATATTGAAGCCGCATCATTACCGCAGAACGTCTACTACCGTGTCATCGCCGTCCGTGAGGGGGGGCCACGCCCCGGAGACGCGTCCCGCCTCTTCGGACATGCCACCACACCATCCCGCATGTATGAGGGCCCGGTGCGACGCTCCGGTGGAATTGCTACCCCCCAGTGCCCCCGTCCCGCCTAACCATGTAGCGTTTGACCACGGGATCTAGCCCTTTGACTTTGCACGGACGGGATTTGACCAGTGGACCTCCCCACCCGGTTGTGTTAGGTCAGCCCATAGGAACACTTTGGAGCAACATCCGGGCCAGACCCACAGCAAGATCCCCTCCGTGTAGACCCGACGCGTCCGTTTCCCCCCTCCAGGTGCCGGCGGCGGCGCCGTCCGTGAGGGGGGGCACACCCCGGACACGCGTGCCGGGCGTTTGCAACCGCCACAACACTTCAGACTTGTGAGAGGCTGTCTATGCAAGATTTGGCGGCATGCTAGCCCCCGGAGGCCGCCGGCCACAGCCGTAGACGCGCGAAGGGCAATCCGCGTAGAGGGAATTTTTCGGATACTTCTCCATCACCAAAAATTATGAAAAAATACCATCTTTCCTATAGAACATGTGCCCACGTCGTGCAATAAAACTCATGATTTTATCGCGCACCGAGTATTTAGTAATATTGAAGCCGCATCGTTACCGCAGAACGTCTACTACCGTGTCATCGCCGTCCGTGAGGGGGGGCCACTCCCCGGAGACGCGTCCCGCCTCTTCGGACATGCCACCACACCATCCCGCATGTATGAGGGCCCGGTGCGACGCTCCGGTGGCATTGCTACCCCCCAAGTGCGTCCGTCCCGCCTAACCCTGTAGCGTTTGACCATGGGATCTAGCCCTTTGACTTTGCACAGACGGGCTTTGACCAGTGGACCTCCCCACCCGGTTGTGTTAGGTCAGCCCATAGGAACACTTTGGAGCAACATCAGGTCCAGACCCACAGCAAGATCCCCTCCGTGTAGACCCGACGCGTCCGTTTCCCCCCTCTAGGTGCCAGCGGCGGCGCCGTCCGTGAGGGGGGCACACCCCGGACACGCGTGCCGGGCGTTTGCAACCGCCACAACACTTCAGACTTGTGAGAGGCTGCCTACGCAAGATTTGGCGGCATGCTAGCCCCCGGAGGCCGCCGGCCACAGCCGTAGACGCGCGAAGGGCAATCCGCGTAGAGGGAATTTTTCGGATAATTCTCCATCACCAAAAATTATGAAAAAATACCATCGTTCCTATTTCACATGTGCCCACGTCGTGCAAAAAATGTCATGATTTTATCGCGCTCCGAGTATTTAGTAATAATGACGCCGCATCGTTACCGCAGAACGTCTACTACCGTGTCATCGCCGTCCGTGAGGGGGGGGCACGCCCCGGAGACGGGTCCCGCCTCTTCGGATATGCGACCACACCATCCCGCACGTATGAGGGCCCGGTGCGACGCTCCGGTGGCATTGCTACCCCCCCAGTGCCCCCGTCCCGCCTAACCCTGTAGCGTTTGACCACGGGATCTAGCACTTTGACTTTGCACGGACGGGCTTTGACCAGTGGACCTCCCCACCCGGTTGTGTTAGGTCAGCCCATAGGAACACTTTGGAGCAACATCCGGGCGAGACCCACAGCAAGATCCCCTCCGTGTAGACCCGACGCGTCCGTTTCCCCCCTCCAGGTGCCGGCGGCGGCGCCGTCCGTGAGGGGGGGCACACCCCGGACACGCGTGCCGGGCGTTTGAAACCTCCACAACACTTCCAGACTTGTGACAGGCTGCCTACGCAAGATTTGGCGGCATGCTATCCCCCGGAGGCCGCCGGCCACAGCCGTAGACGCGCGAAGGGCAATCCGCGTAGAGGGAATTTTTCGGATACTTCTCCATCACCAAAATTTATGAAAAAATACCATCGTTCCTATAGAACATGTGCCCACGTCGTGCAAAAAAACTCATGATTTTATCGCGCACCGAGTATTTAGTAATATTGAAGCCGCATCGTTACCGCAGAACGTCTACTACCGTGTCATCCCCGTCCGTGAGGGGGGGCCACGCCCCGGAGACGCGTCCCGCCTCTTCGGACATGCCACCACACCATCCTGCATGTATGAGGGCCCGGTGCGACGCTCCGGTGGCATTGCTACCCCCCAAGTGCCCCCGTCCCGCCTAACCATGTAGCGTTTGACCACGGGATCTAGCCCTTTGACTTTGCACGGATGGGCTTTGACCAGTGGACCTCCCCAGCCGGTTGTGTTAGGTCAGCCCATAGGAACACTTTGGAGCAACATTCGGGCCAGACCCACAGCAAGATCCCCTCCGAGTAGACCCGTCGCGTCCGTTTCCCCCCTCCAGGTGCCGGTGGCGGCGCCGTCCGTGAGGGGGGCACACCCCGGACACGCGTGCCAGGCGTTTGCAACCGCCACAACACTTCCAGACTTGCGAGAGGCCGCCTACGCAAGATTTGGCGGCATGCTAGCCCTCGGAGGCCGCCGGCCACAGCCGTAGACGCGCGAAGGGCAATCCGCGTAGAGGGAATTTTTCGGATACTTCTCCATCACCAAAAATTATGAAAAAATACCATCGTTCCTATAGCACATGTGCCCACGTCGTGCAAAAAACTCATGATTTTATTGCGCTCCGAGTATTATTAATATTGACGCCGCATCGTTACTGCAGAACGTCTACTACCGTGTGATCGCCGTCCGTGAGGGGGGGCCACGCCCCGGAACGCGTCCCGCCTCTTCGGACATGCCACCACACCATCCCGCATGTATGAGGGCCCGGTGCGACGCTCCGGTGGCATTGCTACCCCCAGTGCGTCCGTCCCGCCTAACCCTGTAGCGTTTGACCATGGGATCTAGCCCTTTGAGTTTGCATAGACGGGCTTTGACCAGTAGACCTCCCCACCCGGTTGTGTTAGGTCAGCCCATAGGAACACTTTGGAGCAACATCCGGTCCAGACCCACAGCAAGATCCCCTCCGTGTAGACCCGACGCGTCCGTTTCCCCCCTCTAGGTGGCGGCGGTGGCGCCGTCCGTGAGGGGGGCACCCCCCGGACACGCGTGCCGGGCGTTTGCAACCGCCACAACACTTCAGACTTGTGAGAGGCCGCCTACGCAAGATTTGGCGGCATGCTAGCCCCCGGAGGCCGCCGGCCACAGCCGTAGACGCGCGAAGGGCAATCCGCGTAGAGTGAATTTTTCGGATACTTCTCCATCACCAAAAATTATGAAAGAATACCATTGTTCCTATAGCACATGTGCACACGTCGTGCAAAAAAACTCATGATTTTATCGCGCACCGAGTATTTAGTAATATTGAAGCCGCATCGTTACCGCAGAACGTCTACTACCGTGTCATCGCCGTCCGTGAGGGGGGGCCACGCCCCGGAGACGGGTCCCGCCTCTTCGGACATGCCACCACACCATCCCGCATGTATCAGGGCCCGGTGCGATGCTCCGGTGGAATTGCTACCCCCAGTGCCCCCGTCCCGCCTAACCATGTAGCGTTTGACCACGGGATCTAGCCCTTTGACTTTGCACGGACAGGCTTTGACCGGTGGACCTCCCCACCCGACTGTGTTAGGTCAGCCCATACGAACACTTTGGAGCAACATCCGGGCCAGACCCACAGCAAGATCCCCTCCGTGTAGACCCGACGCGTCCGTTTCCCACCTCCAGGTGCCGACAGCGGCGCCGTCCGTGAGGGGGGCACCCCCCGGACACGCGTGTCGGGCGTTTGCAACCGCCACAACACTTACAGACTTGTGAGAGGCCGCCTACGCAAGATTTGGCGGCATGCTAGCCCCCGGAGGCCGCCGACCACAACCGTAGACGCGCGAAGGGCAATCCGCGTAAAGGGAATTTTTCGGATACTTCTCCATCACCAAAAATTATAAAAAAATACCATCGTTCCTATAGCACATGTGCCCACGTCGTGCAAAAAAACTCATGATTTTATCGCGCTCCGAGTATTATTAATATTGACGCCGCATCGTTACTGCAGAACGTCTACTACCGTGTCATCGCCGTCCGTGAGGGGGGGCCACACCCCGGAGACGCGTCCCGCCTCTTCGGACATGCCACCACACCACCCCACATGTATGAGGGCCCGGTGCGACGCTCCGGTGGCATAGCTACCCCAAGTGCCCCCGTCCCGCCTAACCCTGTAGCGTTTGACCACGGGATCTAGCCCTTTGACTTTGCACGGACGGGCTTTGCATCGTTACCGCAGAACATCTACTACCGTGTCATCGCCGTCCGTGAGGGGGGACCACGGGATCTACCCCTTTGACTTTGCATGGACGGGCTTTGAGCAGTAGACGTATCCACCCGGTTGTGTAAGGTCAGCCCATAGGAACACTTTGGAGCAACATCCGGGCCAGACCCACGGCAAGATCCTATAGCACATGTGCCCACGTCGTGCAAAAAAACTTATGATTTTATCGCGCTCCGAGTATTTAGTAATATTAACGCTGCATCGCTACCGCAGAACGTCTACTACCATGTCATTGCCGTCCGTGAGGGGGGGCCACGCTCCGGAGACGCGTCCCGCCTCTTCGGACATGCCACCACACCACCCCGCATGTATGAGGGCCCGGTGCGATGCTCCGGTGGCATTGCTACCCCCTAGTGCCCCCGTCCCGCCTAACCCTGTAGCGTTTGACCACGGGATCTAGCCCTTTGACTCTGCACGGATGGGCTTTGACCAGTGGACCTCCCCACCCGGTTGTGTTAGGTCAGCCCATAGGAACACTTTGGAGCAACATTCGGGCCAGACCCACAGCAAGATCCCCTCCGTGTAGACCCGACGCGTCCGTTTACCACCTCCAGGTGCCGGCGGCGGCACCGTCCGTGATGGGGGGCACACGCCAGACACGCGTGCCGGGCGTTTGCAATCGCCACAACACTTACAGACTTGTGAGAGGCCGCCTACGCAAGATTTGGCGGCATGCTAGCCCCCGGAGGCCGCCGGCCACAGCCGTAGACGCGCGAAGGGCAATCCGCGTAGAGGGAATTTTTCGGATACTTCTCCATCACCAAAAATTATGAAAAAATACCATCGTTCCTATAGCACATTAGCCCACGTCGTGCAAAAAAACTCATGATTTTATCATGTTCTGAGTATTTAGTAATAATGACGCCGCATCGTTACCGCAGAATGTCTACTACCGTGTCATCGCCGTCCGTGAGACGGGGCCACGCCCCGGAGACGTGTCCCGCCTCTTCGGACATGCCACCACACCACCCCGCATGTATGAGGGCCCGGTGCGACGCTCCGGTGGAATTGCCACCCCCCCAGTGCCCCCGTCCCGCCTAACCCTGTAGCGTTTGACCACGGGATCTAGCCCTTTGACTTTTCATGGACGGGCTTTGACCAGTGGACCTCCCCACCCGGTTGTGTTAGGTCAGCCCATAGGAACACTTTGGAGCAACATCCGGGCCAGACCCACAGCAAGATCCCCTCCGTGTAGACCTGACGCGTCCGTTTCCCCCCTCCAGGTGCCAGCGGCGGCGCCGTCCGTGAGGGGGGGGCACACCCCGGACACGCGTGCCGGGCGTTTGCAACTGCCACAACACTTCCACACTTGTGAGAGGCCGCCTACGCAAGATTTGGCGGCATGCTAGCCCCCGGAGGCCACCGGCCACAGCCGTAGACGCGCGAAGGTCAATCCGCGTAGAGGGAATTTTTCGGATACGTCTCCATCACCAAAAATTATGAAAAAATACCATCATTCCTATAGCACATGTTCCCACGTCGTGCAAAAAAACTCATGATTTTATCGCGCACCGATTATTTAGTAATATTGAAGCCGCATCGTTGCCGCAGAACGTCTACTACCGTGTCATCACTGTCTGTGAGGGGGGGCCATGCCCCGGAGACGCGTCCCGCCTCTTCGGACATGCCACCACACCACGCCGCATGTATGAGGGCCCGGTGCGACGCTCCGGTGGCATTGCTACCCCCCAAGTGCCCCCGTCCCGCCTAACCATGTAGCGTTTGACCACGGGATCTAGCCCTTTGACTTTGCACGGACGGGCTTTGACCAGTGGACCTCCCCAGCCGGTTGTGTTAGGTCAGCCCATAGGAACACTTTGGAGCAACATCCGGGCCAGACCCACAGCAAGATCCCCTCCGAGTAGACCCGTCGCGTCCGTTTCCCTCCTCCAGGTGCCGGCGGCGGCGCCGTCCGTGAGGGGGGCACACCCCGGACACGCGTGCCAGGCGTTTGCAACCGCCAAAACACTTCCAGACTTGCGAGAGGCCGCCTACGCAAGATTTGGCGGCATGCTAGCCCCTGGAGGCCGCCGGCCACAGCCGTAGACGCGCGAAGGGCAATCCGCGTAGAGGGAATTTTTCGGATACTTCTCTATCACCAAAAATTATGAAAAAAGACCATCGTTCCTATAGCACATGTGCCCACGTCGTGCAAAAAACTCATGATTTTATTGCGCTCCGAGTATTATTAATATTGACGCCGCATCGTTACTGCAAAACGTCTACTACCGTGTCATCGCCGTCCGTGAGGGGGGGCCACGCCCCGGAGACGCGTCCCGCCTCTTCGGACATGCCACCACACCATCCCGCATGTATGAGGGCCCGGTGCGATGCTCCGGTGGCATTGCTACCCCCCAAGTGCGTCTGTCCCGCCTAACCCTGTAGCATTTGACGATGGGATCTAGCCCTTTGACTTTGCACAGACGAGCTTTGACCAGTGGACCTCCCCAACCGGTTGTGTTAGGTCAGCCCATAGGAACACTTTGGAGCAACATCCGGTCCAGACCCACAGCAAGATCCCCTCCGTGTAGACCCGACGCGTCCGTTTCCCCCCTCTAGGTGCCGGCGGCGGCGCCGTCCGTGAGGGGGGCACACCCCGGACACGCGTGCCGGGCGTTTGCAACCGCCACAACACTTCAGACTTGTGAGAGGCCGCCTACGCAAGATTTGGCGGCATGCTAGCCCCGGGAGGCCACCGGCCACAGCCGTAGACGCGCGAAGGGCAATCCGCGTAGAGGGAATTTTTCGGATACTTCTCCATCACCAAAAATTATTAAAAAATACCATCGTTCCTATATCACATGTGCCCACGTCGTGCAAAAAAACTCATGAATTTATCGCGCTCCGAGTATTTAGTAATAATGACGCCGCATCGTTACCGCAGAACGTCTACTACGGTGTCATCGCCGTCCGTGAGGGGGGGGCACGCCCCGGAGACGCGTCCCGCCTCTTCGAATATGCGACCACACCATCCCACACGTATGAGGGCCCAGTGCGACGCTGCGGTGGCATTGCTACCCCCCAGTGCCCCCGTCCCGCCTAACCCTGTAGCGTTTGACCACGGGATCTAGCACTTTGACTTTGCACGGACGGGCTTTGACCAGTGGACCTCCCCACCCGGTTGTGTTAGGTCAGCCCATAGGAACACTTTGGAGCAACATCCGGGGCAGATCCACAGCAAGATCCCCTCCGTGTAGACCCGACGCGTCCGTTTCCCCCCTCCAGGTGCCGTCTGTGAGGGGGGCACACCCCGGACACGCGTGCCGGGCGTTTGCAACCGCCACAACACTTCCAGACTTGTGAGAGGCTGCCTACGCAAGATTTGGCGGCATGCTATCCCCGGAGGCCGCCGGCCATAGCCGTAGACGCGCGAAGGGCAATCTGCGTAGAGGGAATTTTTGGATACTTCTCCATCACCAAAAATTATGAAAAAATACCATCGTTCCTATAGCACATGTGCCCACGTCGTGCAAAAAAACTCATGATTTTATCGCGCACCGAGTATTTAGTAATATTGAAGCCGCATCGTTACCGCAGAACGTCTACTACCGTGTCATCGCCGTCCGTGAGGGGGGGGGCCACGCCCCGAAGACGCGTCCCGCCTCTTCGGACATGCCACCACACCATCCCGCATGTATTAGGGCCTGGTGCGACACTCCGGTGGAATTGCACGGACCCTGTAGCGTTTGACCACGGGATCTAGCCCTTTGACTTTGCACGGACGGGCTTTGACCAGTGGACCTCCCCACCCGGTTGTGTTAGGTCAGCCCATAGGAACACTTTGGAGCAACATCCGGGCCAGACCCACAGCAAGATCCCCTCCGTGTAGACCCGACGCGTCCGTTTCCCCCCTCCAGGTGCCGACAGCGGCGCCGTCTGTGAGGGGGGCACACCCCGGACACGCGTGCCGGGCGTTTGCAACCGCCACAACACTTACAGACTTGTGAGAGGCCGCCTACGCAAGATTTGGCGGCATGCTAGCCCCCGGAGGCCGCCGGCCACAGCCGTAGACGCGCGAAGGGCAATCCGCGTAGAGGGAATTTTTCGGATACTTCTCCATCACCAAAAATTATAAAAAAATACCATCATTCCTATAGCACATGTGCCCACGTCGTGCCAAAAAACTCATGATTTTATCGCGCTCCGAGTATTTAGTAATATTGAAGCCGCATCCTTACCGCAGAACGTCTACTACCGTGTCATCGCCGTCCGTGAGGGGGGCCACGCCCCGAAGACGCGTCCCGCCTCTTCGGACATGCCACCACACAACCCCGCATGTATGAGGGACCGGTGCGATGCTCCGGTGGCATTGCTACCCCCAGTGTCCCCGTCCCGCCTAACCCTGTAGCGTTTGACCACGGGATGTAGCCCTTTGACTTTGCACGGACGAGCTTTGACCAGTGGACCTCCCCACTCGGTTGTGTTAGGTCAGCCCATAGGAACACTTTGGAGCAACATCCGGGCCAGACCCACAGCAAGATCACCTCCGTGTAGACCTGATGCGTCCGTTTCCCCCCTCCAGGTGCCGGCGGCGGCGCCGTTCGTGAGGGGGGCACACCCCGGACACGCGTGCCGGGCGTTTGCAACCGCCACAACACTTGCAGACTTGTGAGAGGCCGCCAACGCAAGATTTGGCGGCATGCTAGCCCCCGGAGGCCGCCGGCCACAACCGTAGACGCGCGAAGGGCAATTCGCATAGAGGTAATTTTTTGGATACTTTTCCATCGCCAAAAATTATGAAAAAAATACCATCATTCCTATAGCACATGTGCCCACGTCGTGCAAAAAAACTCATGATTTTATCGCGCTCCGAGTATTTAGTAATAATGACGCCGCATCGTTACCGCAGAACGTCTACTACCGTGTCATCGCCGTCCGTGAGGGGGGGCCACGCCTCGGAGACGCGTCCCGCCTCTTCGGACATGCCACCACACCACCCCGCATGTATGAGCGCCCGGGGCGATGCTCTGGTGGCATTGCTACCCCCTAGTCCCTCCGTCCCGCCTAACCCTGTAGCGTTTGACCACGGGATCTAGCCCTTTGACTTTGCACGGACGGGCTTTGACCAGTGGACCTCCCCAGCTGGTTGTGTTAGGTCAGCCCATAGGAACACTTTGGAGCAACATCCGGGCCAGACCCACAGCAAGATCCCCTCCGTGTAGACCCGACGCGTCCGTTTCCACCCTCCAGGTGCCGGCGGCTGCGCCATCCGTGAGAGGGGCACACCCCGGACACGCGTGCCAGGCGTTTGCAACCGCCACAACAATTCCAGACTTGTGAGAGGCCGCCTACGCAAGATTTGGCAGCATGCTAGCCCCCGGAAGCCGCCGGCCACACCCGTAGACGCGCGAAGGGCAATCCGCGTAGAGGGAATTTTTCGGATACTTCTCCATCACCAAAAATTATGAAAAAATACCATCATTCCTATAGCACATGTGCCCATGTCATGCAAAAAAACTCATGATTTTATCGCGCTCCGAGTATTATTAATATTGACGCTGCATCGTTACCGCAGAACGTCTACTACCGTGTCCTCGCCGTCCGTGAGGGGGGGCCATGCCCCGGAGACGCGTCCCGCCTCTTTGGACATGCCACCACACCACCCCACATGTATGAGGGCCCGGTGCGACGCTCCGGTGGCATTGCTACCCCCCAAGTGCCCCCGTCCCGCCTAACCCTGTAGCGTTTGACCAAGGGATCTAGCCCTTTGACTTTGCACGGACGGGCTTTGACCAGTGGACCTCCCCAGCCGGTTGTGTTAGGTCAGCCCAGAGGAACACTTTGGAGCAACATCCGGGCCAGACCCACAGCAAGATCCCCTCCGAGTAGACCCGTCGCGTCCGTTTCCCCCCTCCAGGTGCCGGCGGCGGCGCCGTCCGTGAGGGGGGCACACCCCAGACACGCGTGCGAGGCGTTTGCAACCGCCACAACACTTCCAGACTTGTGAGAGGCCGCCTACACAAGATTTGGCGGCATGCTAGCCCCCGGGGGCCGCCGGCCACAGCCGTAGACGCGCGAAGGGCAATCCGCGTAGAGGGAATTTTTCGGATACTTCTCCATCACCAAAAATTATGAAATAATACCATCGTTCCTATAGCACATGTGCCCACGTCGTGCAAAAAACTCATGATTTTATTGCGCTCCGAGTATTATTAATATTGACGCCGCATCGTTACTGCAGAACGTCTACTACCGTGTCATCGTCGTCCGTGAGGGGGCTCCACGCCTCGGAGACGCGTCCCGCCTCTTCGGATATGCCACCACACCATCCCGCATGTATGAGGGCCCAGTGCGACGCTCCGGTGGCATTGCTACCCCCAGTGCGTCCGTCCCGCCTAACCCTGTAGCGTTTGACCATGGGATCTCGCCCGTTGTCTTTGCACAGACGGGCTTTGACCAGTGGACCTCCCCACCCGGTTGTGTTAGGTTAGCCCATAGGAACACTTTGGAGCAACATCCGGTCCAGACCCACAGCAAGATCCCCTCCGTGTAGACCCGACGCGTCCGTTTCCCCCCTCTAAGTGCCAGCGGCGGCGCCGTCCGTGAGGGGGGCACACCCCGGACACGGGTGCCGGGCGTTTGCAACCGCCACAACACTTCCAGAGTTGTGAGAGGCCGCGTACGCAAGATTTGGCGGCATGCTAGCCCCCGGAGGCCGCCGGCCACAACCGTAGACGTGCGAAGGGCAATCCGCGTAGAGGGAATTTTTCGGATACTTCTCCATCACCAAAAATTATGAAAAAATACCATCGTTCCTATAACACATGTGCCCACGTCGTGCAAAAAAACTCATGATTTTATCGCGCTCCGAGTATTATTAATATTAACGCTGCATCGGTACCGCAGAACGTCTACTACCATGTCATCGCCGTCCGTGAGGGGGGGCCACGCCCCGGAGACGCGTCCCGCCTCTTCGGACATGCCACACACCACCCCGCATGTATGAGGGCCCGGTGCGACGCTCCGGTGGCATTGCTACCCCCAGTGCCCCCGTCCCGCCTAACCCTGTAGCGTTTGACCACGGGATCTAGCCCTTTGACTTTGCACGGACGAGCTTTGACCAGTGGACCTCCCCACCCGGTTGTGTAAGGTCAGCCCATAGGAACACTTTGGAGCGACATCGGGGCCATACCCACAGCAAGATCCACTCCGTGTAGACCCGACGCGTCCGTTTCCCCCCTCCAGGTGCCGACAGCGGCGCCGTCCGTGAGGGGGGCACACCCCGGACACGCGTGCCGGGCGTTTGCAACCGCCACAACACTTACAGACTTGTGAGAGGTTGCCTATGCAAGATTTGGCGGCATGCTAGCCCCCGGAGGCTGCCGGCCACAGCCGTAGATGCAGGAAGGGCAATCCGCGTAGAGGGAATTTTTCGGATACTTCTCCATCACCAAAAATTATGAAAAATTACCATCATTCCTATAGCACATGTGCCCACGTCATGCAAAAAAAACTCATGATTTTATCGCGCTCCGAGTATTTAGTAATATTGACGTCGCATCGTTACCGCAGAACGTCTACTACCGTGTCATCGCCATCCGTGAGGGGGGGCCACGCCCCGGAGACACGTCCCGCCTCTTCGGACATGCCACCACACCACCCCGCATCTATGAGGGCCCGGTGTGATGCTCCGGTGGCTTTGCTACCCCCAGTGCCCCCGTCCCACCTAACCCTGTAGCGTTTGACCACGGGATCTAGCCCTTTGACTTTGCACGGACGGGGTTTGACCAGTGGACCTTCCCACCCGGTTGTGTTAGGTCAGCCCATAGGAACACTTTGGAGCAACATCCGGGCCAGACCCACAGCAAGATCCCCTCCGTGTAGACCCGACGCGTCTGTTTACCCCCTCCAGGTGCCGGCGGCGGCGCCGTCCGTGATGGGGGGCACACCCCGAACACGTGTGCCGGGCGTTTGCAACCGCCACAACACTTACAGACTTGTGAGAGGCCGCCTACGCAAGATTTGGCGGCATGCTAGCCCCCGGAGGCCGCCGGCCACAGCCGTAGGCGCGCGAAGGGCAATCCGCGTAGAGGGAATTTTTCGGATACTTCTCCATCACCAAAAATTATGAAAAAATACCATCGTTCCTATAGCACATGTGCCCACGTCGTGCAAAAAAACTCATGATTTTATCGCGCTCTCAGTATTTAGTAATAACGACACCGCATCGTTACCGCAGAACGTCTACTACCGTGTCATCGCCGTCCGTGAGGCGGGGCCACGCCCCGGAGACGCGTCCCGCCTCTTCGGACATGCCAACACACCACCCCGCATGTATGAGGGCCCGGTGCGTCGCTCCGGTGGCATTGCTACCCCCCAAGTGCCCCTGTCCCGCCTAACCCTGTAGCGTTTGACCACGAGATCTAGCCCTTTGACTTTGCACGGATGGGCTTTGACCAGTGAACCTCCCCACCCGGTTGTGTTAGGTCAGCCCATAGGAACACTTTGGAGCAACATCCGGGCCAGACCCACAGCAAGATCCCCTCCGTGTAGACCCGACGCGTCGGCGCCGTCCGCCAGTGGGGGCACACCCCGGACACGCGAGCCGGGCGTTTGCAACCGCCACAACACTTACAGACTTGTGAGAGGCCGCCTACGCAAGATTTGGCGGCATGCTAGCCCCCGGAGGCCGCCGGCCACAGTAGTAGACGAGCGAAGGG
>NW_025228354.1:2232-2733 GCF_018294505.1 Triticum aestivum | reverse complement strand
AATCCGCGTAGAGGGAATTTTTCGGATACTTCTCCATCACCAAAATTATGAAAAAAATACCATCGTTCCTATAGCACATGTGCCCACGTCGTGCAAAAAAACTCATGATTTTATCGCGCTCCGAGTATTTAGTAATATTGACGCCGCATCGGTACCGCAGGACGTCTACTACCGTGTCATCGCCGTCCGCGAGGGGGGCCACGCCCCGGAGACGCGTCCCGCCTCTTCGGACATGCGACCACACCACCCCGCACGTATGAGGGCCCGGTGCGACGCTCCGGTGGCATTGCTACCCCCAGTGCCCCCGTCCCGCCTAACCGTGTAGCGTTTGACCACGGGATCTAGCACTTTGACTTTGCACGGACGGGCTTTGACCAGTGGACCTCCCCACCCGGTTGTGTTAGGTCAGCCCATAGGAACACTTTGGAGCAACATCCGGGCCAGACCCACAGCAAGATCCCCTCCGTGTAGACCCGACGCGTCCGTTTCCGCCCTCCAGGT
>NW_025228354.1:0-1763 GCF_018294505.1 Triticum aestivum | reverse complement strand
CCCCCCAGTGCCCCCGTCCCGCCTAACCCTGTAGCGTTTAACCATGGGATCTACCCCTTTGACTTTGCACGGACGGGCATTGACAAGTGGACCTCCCCACCCGGTTGTGTTAGGTCAGCCCATAGGAACACATTGGAGCGACATCCGGGCCAGACCCACAGCAAGATCCCCTCCGTGTAAACCCGATGCGTCCGTTTACCCCCTCCAGATGCCGGCGGCGGCGCCATCCGTGAGTGGGGGGGGGCACACCCCGGACACGCGTGCCGGGCGTTTGCAACCGCCACAACACTTACAGACTTGTGAGAGGCCGCCTACGCAAGATTTGGCGGCATGCTAGCCCCTGGAGGCCGCCGGCCACAACCGTAGACGCGCGAAGAGCAATCCGCGTCGAGGGAATTTTTCGGATACTTCTCCATCACCAAAAATTATGAAAAAATACCATCGTTCCTATAGCACATGTGCCCACGTCGTGCAAAAAAACTCATTATTTTATCGCGCTCCGAGTATTTAGTAATATTGACGCCGCATCGTTACCGCAGAACGTCTACTACCGTGTCGTGAGGGGGGGCCATGCCCCGGAGACGCGTCCCGCCTCTTCGGACATGCGACCACACCACCCCGCACGTATGAGGGCCCGATGCGACGCTCCGGTGGCATTGCTACCCCCCAGTGCCCCCGTCCCGCCTAACCCTGTAGCGTTTGACCACGGGATCTAGCAGTTTGACTTTGCACGGACGGGCTTTGACCAGTGGACCTGCCCACCCAGTTGTGTTAGGTCAGCCCATAGGAACACTTTGGAGCAACATCCGGGCCAGACCCACAGCAAGATCCCCTCTGTGTAGACCCGACGCGTCTGTTTCCCCCCTCCAGGTGTCGGCGGCGGCGCCGTTTGTGAGGGGGGGCACACCCCGGACACGCGTGCCGGGCGTTCGCAACCGCCACAACACTTCCAGACTTGTGAGAGGCCCCCTACGCAAGATTTGGCGGCATGCTAGCCCACGGAGGCCACCGGCCAAAGCCGTAGACGCGCGAAGGGCAATCTGCGTAGAGGGAATTTTTCGGATACTTCTCCATCACCAAAAATTTTGAAAAAATACCATCGTTCCTATAGCACATGTGCCCACGTCGTGCAAAAAAACTCATGATTTTATCGCGCACCGAGTATTATTAATATTGACGCCGCATCGTTACTGCAGAACGTCTACTACCGTGTCATCGCCGTCCGTGAGGGGGGCCACACCCCGGAGACGCGTCCCGCCTCTTCGGACATACCACCACACAACCCCGCATGTATGAGGGCCCGGTGCGATGCTCCGGTGGCATAGCTACCCCAGTGCCCCCGTCTCGCCTAACCTTGTAGCGTTTGACTACGGGATCTAGCCCTTTGACTTTGCACGGATGGCTTTGACCAGTGGACCTCCCCACCCGGTTGTGTTAGGTCAGCCCATAGGAACACTTTGGAGCAACATCCGGGCCAGACCCACAGCAAGATCCCCTCCGTGTAGACCCGACGCGTCCGTTTATCCCCTCCAGGTGCCGGCGGCGGCGCCGTCCGTGAGGTGGGGCACACCCCGGACACGCGTGGCGGGCGTTTACAACCGCCACAACACTTCAGACTTGTGAGAGGCCGCCTACGCAAGATTTGGCGGCATGCTAGCCCCCGGAGGCCGCCGGCCACAGCCGTAGACGCGCGAAGTGCAATCCGCGTAGAGGGAATTTTTCGGATACATCTCCATCACCAAAAATTATGAAAAAATACCATC
>NW_025228353.1:69142-69794 GCF_018294505.1 Triticum aestivum | reverse complement strand
AGCTAGTTCGACTCAAGTGTAAAATTATTTGTACAAGCTTATAGAGCTAGTTCAACTCTAGTGTAAGATTATTTGAACTAGCTTATAGAGCTAGTTCAACTCTAGTGTAAAATTATTTGTACAAGCTTATAGAGCTAGTTCAACTCTAGTGTAAAATTATTTGTACTAGGCTACAGAGCTAGTTCAACTCTAGTTTAAAATTGTTTGAACTAGCTTATAGAGCTAGTTCAACTCTAGTGTAAAATTATTTGAATTAGCTTATAAAGCTAGTTCAACTCTAGTGTAAAATTATTTGTACTAGACTATAGAGCTAGTTCCACTCTAGTGTAAAATTATTTGTACAAGCTTATAGAGCTAGTTCAACTCTAGTGTAAAATTATTTGTACTAGGCTATAGAGCTAGTTAAACTCTAATGTATAATTATTTGAACTAGCTAATAGAGCTAGTTAGACTCAAGTGTAAAATTGTTTGTACAAGCTTATAGAGCTAGTTCAACTCTAGTGTAAGATTATTTGAACTAGCTTATAGAGCTAGTTCAACTCTAGTGTAAAATTATTTGTACAAGCTTATAGAGCTAGTTCAACTCTAGTGTAAAATTATTTGTACTAGGCTATAGAGCTAGTTCAACTCTAGTGTAAAATTATTTGAACTC